>NC_091080.1:14285681-14588712 GCF_032405125.1 Capricornis sumatraensis
TAAATTTAAACCAAAGTGAGATACCACTTCATACCTACAATTCTACTGGTGAGAATGTGGATAAATTAGAATCTCATACACTATTGGTAGAAATGCAAAATAATGCAGTCACTTTGAAAGAAATTTGACAGTTTCTTAAAAAGTTAATATACACTTATCATGTAATCCAGCAATGCTACTTCTGGGTTTCTGTCTAAGATAAAGGAAAACATATGGCCACACAAGACACATATGTGATGTTCATAGTAACATTGTTCAAAATAGCCAAAAAAAAGTATAAGCAACCCAATTTTTAGCATCAGATAAATAGCTAAACAAAATGGGATATATTGAAACATTGAAATACTATTAATCAGTAAAAGTATAAAATATTAATATGCCCTCAAACATGAATAAGATTTGAAGCAACATGATAAGTTAAAGAAATTCAGTATTATATAATTCCATTTCTGTAAAATATCCACAAAAGACAAATCTATAAAATCAGAAAGCAAATTAGTGATTGCAAGGGGCTAGAAGTGAGAATTGTAATTGAAAATGGACATCGAGGTTATAGAAATGCTCCAAATTGCATTATGTTGGTGAGTACACAACTGAAAATTAAAAAAAAAAAAAATTCAATAGTCAATTGAAAATATTCAGTTGAAATATTCAATTCAATATTTGAATATTCAACACTTAAAATGAGTGAACTGTATCATAAAAATTATACTTCAAAAAAATTATACCCCCATAAAGCTAATTAAAAATAGATGGACCAAAAATTCAGTTAGTGTTGTCTTTATGGGTTTGATTGTTATAAACATATTGATTTTTACCCATGAAATAAAGATTTAGGAAATGATTAGATGATTTGCCTAAAAACACTAAAAAGAAAGGTTCAATGAATCAATCTTGCTAATATATTGATGACTTATTTCCAGAGAACATGAAATGAAATTAGTATATCATTATCAAGTACTAAAATATTTAACTGTTTCCCAAATATTTTGAAATAAGTTATAAAGGATTAAATAAATTTAGTAAAAACTCTTGTATTGAAACAAAGATCACTTTATTAAATAAAGTGATTATTTTAAAATAAACATTAAAATAAACTTCAATATTAAAAAAAAATGTATCCACATGAGAAATCATGATTATTTTAGATAAATACCATTCACACTGTAAACAAAGTATCAAATTTAAACTCTTTTTGAAACTTACTTTTCAAATTGCAAGGTTCTGCACAGTCTAGGTCTTAAGCTTGGTCAGAAAGTGAAAACATGTGTCTTTGGGGATGTAAGCATCACTTACAGATCTTGCTTCAGCTCGTTTCCTAATAGAGATCCAGGGGAAAACAAGCAAGTCTAAAGAAGGAATAGAAGATGTAGAATCCAAAGAGAAAAGATAAAAGTACTTTCCTCATTTATATATTTTATTTTATTTTATTAATTTTTCCTTTATTATTATTTATTTATTTTTACTTTACAATATTATATTGGTTTTGCTATACATCAACATGAATCCACCACGGGTGTACACGTGTTCCCAATCCTGAAACCCCCTCCCACCTTCCTCCCCATACCATCCCTCTGGGTCATCCCAGTGCACCAGCCCCAAGCATCCTGTATCCTGCATCAAATCAAGAATTGTCTTGAGAAACAGCAGAGGAACCTGAATAACAGGAGCTATAGGAATACATTGGAAACAATAAAGAATAAATACAGTTATAATAGAAATTCAGAGATTTCAGCATTTGTGCTATCCAGTTTTCTGTTGTCTTCTCAGGTTTTCTTTTTCTTTGTGTAGTTTTGAAATAGAGTTATTTATAGACATGTTCCTCTATTTCTCATTCAAATTATTCTTATCTTTTCTCTATAGTTCAAAAGATAACAAATACAATTTCCACTATGATTTCCTACAGTACTTTTATGGGCATCAATGTGGCCTGATCTTCACAATAAGATGTGATGCAAGTTAGCAGCCATACTTATTTTCATTTTCTACATGTGAAAAGAAAGAGAGGTAATTTACCAGTTAATATCATACACCTGATAATTGATAAAGTTAAAACTTGAAACCAGGTCTTAAGAACCCAAGAATTAAAATGCAGTAATTTTGTTTCATTGTTTAAACTTTCTTCACAAAAATAAGGATTTATCTTCATTTAAAAATTTTGTGACCACCTATGTAGTTAATCTACATCAGTTCAGTTCAGTTCAGTTCAGTCACTCAGTCATCTCCGACTCTTTGTGACCCCATGAATTGCAGCATGCCAGGCTTCTCTGTCCATCACCAACTCCCAGAGTTCACTCAGACTCACGTCCATCGAGTCAGTGATGCCGTCCAGCCATCTCATCCTCTGTCGTCCGCTTCTCCTCCTGCCCACAATCTTTCCCAGCCTCAGAGTCTTTTCCAATGAGTCAACTCTTTGCATGAGGTGGCCAAAGTACTGGAGTTTCAACTTTAGCATCATTCCTTTCAAAGAACACCCAGGACTGATCTCCTTTAAATGGACTCGTTGGATCTCCCATCAGTCCAAGAGACTCTCAAGAGTCTTCTCCAACACCACAGTTCAAAAGCATCAATTCTTCAGCACTCAGCTTTCTTCACAGCCCAACTTTCACATCCATACATGACCATGGGAAAAACCATAGCCTTGACTAGACGGACATTTGTTGGCAAAGTAATGTCTCTGCTCTTCAACCTGCTATCTAGGTTGGTCATAACTTTTCTTCCAAGGAGTAAGCGTCTTTTAATTTCATGGCTGCAGTCACCATCTGCTGTGATTTTGGAGCCCCCAAAACAAAGTCTGACACTGTATCCACTGTTTCCCCATCTATTATCCATGAAGTGATGGGACCAGATGCCATGATCTTCGTTTTCTGAATGTTGAGCTTTAAGTCAACTTTTTCACTCTCCTCTTTCACTCTCATCAAGAGGCTTTTTAGTTCCTCTTCACTTTCTGCCATTACAGGGGACTGGAATGCAAAAGTAGGAAGTCAAGAAACACCGGAAGTAACAGGCAAATTTGGTTAATCTACATAACTGATCACAAATGGCTCAGAACAAAGTCAAACATGGCTTCCACTGGAACTAACTGAGGATTATTTTAGAAAATGAAATAGTTGCTTTTATAGAAGGCTTCAATTGTTTCTATATAAAGTTAAAATGTATCAATACCTACCACTGGATTAAGATTTTGAGGTGTTAGATATTTTATCTAAATTTTTTTCTTATTTTCCATTTACTGAACACGTACAAGAAAAATGTACAGTAAATAAATGTTGAAATTTCCAGTACCTTCAGAATTCTGCAAGTTAGCAGTTAATTTTTACATTTTTCTTAATTTATTTTAAATTTAAAAAGGCCCCAAAATTTATTTTCTTTAAAAAAAAATCAGTAAGAATTTATTGTACATTAAAATCTATTTTCTTAACCCCAATTCCACTGCTATAGCCACACATTCCAACACATTTTCCATGTGTTGAAATTAAACAATATATTTTCCCTCAGTTTCTATGGCTGACTCATTACCTAAACTTTAAACAAAGGAGGATATTGCCACTCTGTGTTACTTTTACTAAACTCAAACCTGAAGGGTCATACTGAGAAGCATAGCTGATTTGTTTAAATAGAAACTATATTATGCATACAGAAAGAATCATAAGTATCATTAGAAAATTTAAGAGAATACTTTTTTCTTACTGAGAGGAGTTTCACCCATCAGACGTACTGTCAAGGTTAAATCTTTTATTTTCAATGATTCCAATTATTTTGAATACCAAACGTTTAATTATCTAAAGAAGGAAATTAATAAGTTCCATTCAACAAATCAAAAATCCCCATCAGTTTCTGCAGCATGCAAATCTTTCTTTGTGTTATAAATGAACACTTTCCATAGACTATTTTTTTTTAAAGCTCTTTTCATTTTTAACCTAAAGTGTCAAGAGGATGGACATTGTACATTAAGTCAATGGATTTTCCAATCTAGTTTTGCTTTTTCATTTGAGCTTCATTTGTCTGAGTTCACAAAGAATGCGGGGAATGAAATCACAGTTTATCTCACTGCACAACTAAAATAGTATTTTAATCTTTTGAAGAGGAATTTTATTTTCCAAATGTCCTTCTTAACCATCGTAGGAACTGATTTCTAGGATCGGCTTTGTCACTCACTAGTTCTGAGATGTCTTTCAATCACTTGTAAAAGAGGACTATTCTAATTAAATTCTCTTCTATCTTAAAAGTATTTAATAATATATAATTATTCTAAAGCAAATATATTCTGGATAGAGAGTGATCCTCATGACACACTAAAAGGTCTTGACGAGTCCTGCAAAAAGTTGTCCTAAGAATAAAGTCTCGGGAATTCCTGAAATCTCTTTTAATCATGATTTCCTTACAAGTGGTGTTTGTTGTTGCTGTTCAGTTGCCCAGTCTTGTCCGACTCTTAAAGACCCCCATGGACAAGGAAACATGCTAGGCTTCCCTTTCCCTCACCATCTCCTGGACTTAGTACAAGTTCATGTTCATTGCATAGGTGATACTGTCCAGATATTTCCTACTCTGATGCCCTCTGCTTTTGTCCTCAATCTTTCCCAGCATCAGGGGCTTTTCTAATAAGTAGTCTGTTCATACCACATGACTAAAATACTAGAGCTTCAACTTCAGAATCGGTCCTTAGAGTGAATATTCAGGGTTGATCTCCCTTAAAATTGACTGATTGGATGTCATTTCTATCCAAGGACTTCCAGGAGTCTTTTCCATCACCACAGTTTGAAAGCATCAATTATTTGGCATTCTGCCTTTTTTACAGCCCAGGTCTCATGACTGTACATGACCACTGGGAAGCCCATAGCCTTGAGTATATAGATATTTGTCAGCAAAGTAATGTCTCTGCTTTTCAACACACTGTCTAGGTTTGTCATCATCTTCCTGCCAAGAAGCAATCATCTTCTGATTTCACATCCGTAGTAAACATCCTCAGTGATTTTGGAGTCCAAGAAGAGGAAATCTGTCACTAGTTCCACCTATTCCCCTTTTATTTATCATGAAGTAGTGGCACCAGATACCATGAACTAGTTTTTTTTTTTTTTAATATTATTTTTAACCCAGCGCTTTCACTCTCCTCCTTCACTCTCATCAAAAGGCTCTTTAGTTCCTCTTCTCTTTCTGCCATTAGGATGGTACCATCCTCATATCTGAAGTTGGTGATGTTTGTCTCACCTATCTTGATTTCAGTTTGTAACTCATCTAACCTGGCATTTCTCATGATGTGTTGCGTGTGTAGGTTAAACAAACAGGGTGACAGCAGACAGCCCTGTTGTACTCCTTTTTTGATCTTTAACCAATCAGTTGTTCCATAGAGCATTCTAACTGTTGACTCTTGACCTGCATAAAGGTTTCTCAGGAGACAGGTAAGATGGTCTGGTATTCCCATATCTCTAAGAGTTTTCCACATTTTGTCATGATCTACACAGTCAAAGGTTTTAGTGTAGTTGATGAAACAGAGACAGATGTTTTTCTGAAGTTCCCTTGCTTTCTCTATAATGCAGCAAAATGTTGGCAATTTGATCTCTAGTTTCTCTTCCTTTTCTAAACCCAGCTTGGACATCTGGAAGCTCTTGGTTCAAATAATGCAAACCAAGATAAATGGAGTTTATCTTATAATAAAAGTTAAAATGTGTCAAATCATTTTTATTTGAGCTCCATTTATATCAAACTTTTTTTCCATTATTTTACTAGAGAAGATGCTTTCAACCTTTAGAGAGTACCTTGCTAGGTAGAAAAAAGAAAAAGTAAAAATAAGATTAGACTACAGATAGGAAAAAGAGCTTCTCTTGTACAATTTTGGCACAAACACATTTCTCGACTAACATTTGTTAGCATTTTTTTTTTCAAAATACAAGAGAGACATTAGAGTACAACAGAATAGATTATGATACATCATGTTTAGAAATTTTACTAAAAATTAAACCTATGAATATTATTTCTCAATTTCTTCCTGCTTCAGTTAGTTGTGGTTTGCAATGTATTGTTTTATTCCCCATGAACCACAAAGAAGAATAGTATATGCTCCAAAGCATAAGGTTCACTTCTCTCTGTCATTATCTATGCTTTGCATACAACAAATGTTATTAAGAGTCATAAAATTATATAGTCATGGTATCAGGCTCAGTGACCTCCCATGAAAGCAAATTCAACAGATTGCCTTTATGGAGCGTAGAACAAAATTATTATTTTTTTTTTCCTTCAAATTTGCAAGAGTTAGCCTTCTATTTGAACTAATCTATTGTGGTTAAATTCAAATCTGTATATTGGCACTTAGGCCAGATAATAGAAAAATCAGCAGTCATTCTATATAATTCTGAGAAAAGAATTTGATTCCAAGGTAATTAGAAATGATTTGCTGAATGATAGAAAAAATATCTTATTATTTATAAAAAAATAGAAATGATGGATGCAGATATGCTAAATTGAATCTTTCCTTTCTTAGGCACCTGTGTTTCTCACAATATGAAAAAAAATGAGTATTATTTTTATTTTCATACCACTTTTGTGACCTGAATAAGAAGAGATATTCAATGAGGAAACTCCTAGTAAAACACTCGTCTCTTAATAGACTGCCTTCCAGTACTTGAGGCTTTGGTGTACTAGTAGATATTTAGTTGGGAAAGATAGAGAGTAAGTGATGTTTAATAAACTCTATGCAACTGTGCAAATTGAAAAATACCTGAGGGGAATGTTAGTCATCCTCTCTGAATTGCACCTAAATCAGTGGTGCTCACTACTGTGACATGAATGTTTGTGAGCTGTGTCACAGGAACTATACCACAAATAATACATAACTGAAGTGTGAGAATGTTAATTTAAATAAAATGACAGCAAATTCATTCTTGATTATCCATATGGTATTTTCTTCACTTGCTCTTAGAAACACCAGGTCCTGAGCTAAAGGAAATAGAGAAACTTGGATTCTGTGACTTAAAAAAAAAAAAAAAAATTCTTCTATATATTATTATGTCATTATTGAATATTTGCAATTAATTTCTTTTTAAACATTTAAAGTCCAGTAGAGTTTGGTTTGCATATGAATTAGAACTATGCCAAACAATCTTCTCATCGCTACAGGAACAAGTGTCCTCACCATACAGATTGCTAAACTGATATGATGGCCAAAACTGTCACATTAATCTCTCACTCTCATTTAGTTTTCCCACAACTATACTCTGAATCTGTGAAGCAAACAGTCATTGGCTATGGGCCCTCTGCTTGCACTTTTATCAAGATTTTTGAAATAGGATTAAAGATATTAGATGAGATTGGTATATTAATCATTGTAACAGAGAATTTGAAAGTCCCCTGGCAATTATTTTCCTGGATGTCCTATCCAAGGGAGTTAGAGAAGGAGGTTGTGTATAATCCACAGAGCTCCTGGTTATAACAATAACATTTAACAGTAATAGAATAACGGCTCCCAGTGTCAATCATTTTTTCTGACATTACTCATGGAGATTGAAAAAGATGAACAAAGAGTATATTCAATTTCTCTTCTGAAGGATCTTTTTGCCAACTTGAAGGCATTAGATCACCATTATGTGGGCTATTTAGAAGAGAGTTGATTAAAATGCAAACATATTGACTAGATAAGAGTAGAAACTAATGTATATATTAATCTCATTATAACTATTATCTAGATTACTGATAAAAATATTTGTCAAAGATAATCTCAAGCACCTATATCACCTCCCTACAAATTTCCTTATTGGAATATATTTCCAATGCAGCTTAATATGGTTAAACTTACACATAAAAAGAACATAATTTTGAAATTGAATTTAGAAATCTCTATATCAGGTGTTTCCTATGGTTTTATTTCAAATAAAACCTATCAATTAACCATTAAAAACTCCACTGTGTATTTTGTTTAGCTGGATTCAAATTCTATATTTGTAAGTAACATGTACAAATACCAACTTGCTGCTGCTGTTACTGCTGCTGCTAAGTCGCTTCAGTCGTGTCCGACTCTGTGCGACCCCATAGACGGCAGCCCGCCAGGCTTCCCCATCCCTGGGATTCTCCAGGCAAGAACACTGGAGTGGGTTGCCATTTCATTCTCCAATGGGTGAAAGTGAAAAGTGAAAATGAAGTCGCTCAGTCGAGTCTGACTCGTAGCGACCCCATGGACTGCAGCCCACCAGGCCTCTCCATCCATTGGATTTTCCAGGCAAGGGTACTGGAGTGACTTGCCATTGCCTTCTCTGACTTGTATCTCTCTAAATATGGAATCAATTCTATAACATTAAATGACATCATACTTCATAGGTGTTACCACATGGAAGTGTTATATCCAGGTAAGGTTGATTAATCATTTTGTATAAAGATCTCCTGACATGGCAGGAGAGAGTATTTCTGTAAAATAGCTTTGTTGGATACTTCATCACCTTTGGATACAACACAAAGTTCATTTCTGAGTCTAGAAGGCATGATAATAAAATTAAATAATAGAAAACAGACATTTTTACAACTGCATTCTGTTTACAGGTTTAAGCTGGTTATATTGCTTAGTTACCAGTTGCTAGATGTGAATATAAAATTTGATGCTGAGTTTCTTAGCTCTCAAAAAGAAAAAAGAACAAAGGAAAAAAGCAAAGGAAGAATAACAGTTTGTGAGAAAAAGCAATGACTTTCTCTTCTTCTCTCCCAGAAGGATATGTATATAGAAGATTTTGATTGTCAACATAGTCAAAAGCATTTTTTTTTTAACATCCTTAGATAAACCCAAAGGCTTAACAGTGCAGCTCAACTTAGAGAAAGTGATTCTGTGAGGTGCTAAATTGATATGATATGATCATATATATCAATTGTGACTATTTGGCTTAAACAGTAATAAAACTTAGCGTGTCTTTTTTTTTTTTTTTTTTAAGCATCAATTTTATTTTATTTTTAATTATTTAACTAATTAATTTTTTTGGGTTAATTACTTTACAATATTGTATTGGTTTTGCCATACAATGACATGAATCCACCAGGGGTATACATGTGTTCCCCATCTTGAACCCCCCCTCCCACCTCCCTCCCCAACCCATACCTCTGGGACATCCCAGTGCACCAGCCCCAAGCACCCTGTCTCAAGAATCGAACCTGGACTGGCAATCTGTTTCACATATGATAATATCCATGTTTCAACACCATTCTCTCAAACCATCCCACACTCGCCCTCTCCCACAAAGTCCAAAAGACTCTTCTATACATCTGTGTCACTTTTGCTGTCTCGTATACAGGCTTATCATTACCATCTTTCTAAATTCCGAATATATATATATGTGTTAGTATACTGTACTGGTGTTTTTCTTTCTGGCTTACTTCACTCTGTATAATAGGCTCCAGTTTCATCCACATCATTAGAACTGATTCAAATGCATTCTTTTTAATGGCTAAGTAATACTCCATTATATATATGTGCCACAGCTTTCTTATCCATTAGTCTGCTGATGGACATCTAGGTTACTTTCATGTCCTGGCTATTATAAACAGTGCTGTGATGAACATTGGGGTACACGTGTCTCTTTCAGTTATGGTTTCCTCAGTGTGTAAGCCCAGCAATGGGATTTCTGGGTGATATGTCAGATTAATTTCCAGTTTTTTTTGTTTTTGTTTTTTTTTTAAGGAATCTCCACACTGTTCTCCATAGTGGCTGTACTAGTTTGCATTACCACCAACAGTGTAAGAGGATTCCCTTTTGCCCACACCGTCTCCAGCATTTATTGCTTGTAGACTTTTTGATAGCAGCCATTCTGACTGGCATGAAATGGTACCTCACTGTGGTTTTGATTTGCATTTCTCTAATAATGAGTGATGTTGAGCATCTTTTAAGTGTTTGTTAGCCATCTGTATGTCTTCTTTGGAGAAGCATCTATTTAGTTCTTTGGCCCATTATTTGATTGGGTCATTTATTTTTCTGGAATTGACCTGCAGGGGTTGTTTGTATATTTTTGAGACTAATTCTTTGTCAGCTGCTTCTTTTGTTATTATATTCTTCCATTCTGAAGGCTGTCTTTTCACCTTGCTTATAGTTTCCTTTGTTGTGCAGAAGCTTTTAATTTTAATTAGCTCCCATTTGTTTATTTTTGCTTTTATTTCCAATATTCTGGGAGGTGAATCATAGAGGATCCTGCTGTGGTTTATGTTGCAGAATGTTTGCCTATGTTTTCCTCTAGGAGTTTTATAGTTTATATCTTTAATGCATTTTGAGTTTATTTTTGTGTATGGTGTTAGAAAGTGTTCTAGTTTCATTCTTTTACAAGTGGTTGACTAGTTTTCCCAGCACCACTTGTTAAAGAGATTGTCTTTTCTCCATTGTATATTCTTGCTTCCTTTGTCAAAGATGAGGTGTCCATAGCTGTGTGGATTTACCTCTGGGCTTACTATTTTGTTCCATTGATCTATATTTCTGTCTTTGTGCCAGTACCATACTGTCTTGATGACTGTGGCTTTGTAGTAGAGCCTGAAGTAAGGCAGGTTGATTCCTCCTGTTCCATTCTTCTTTCTCAAGATTGCTTTGGCTATTCGAAGTTATTTTTTTGTATTTCCATACAAATTGTGAAATTATTTGTCCTAGCTCTGAAAAAATACCGTTGGTAGCTTGAAAGGCATTGCATAGAATCTATAAATTGCTTTGGGTAGTATACTGATTTTCACTATATTGATTCTTCTGATCCATGAACATGGTATACTTCATCTATTTGTGTCCTCTTTGATTTCTTTCACCAGTGTTTTATGGCTTTCTCTATATGGGTCTTTTGTTTCTTTAGGTAGATATATTCCTAAGTATTTTATTCTTTTCATTGCAATGGTTAATGGAATTGTTTCCTTAATTTCTCTTTCTGTTTTCTCATTGTTAGTGTATAGGAATGCAGGTGATTTCTATGTGTTGATTTTATATCCTGAAACTTTACTATATTCATTAAATCAGCTCTAGTAATTTTCTGGTAGAGTCTTTAGGGTTTTCTATGTAGAGGATCATGTCATCTGCAAACAGTGAGAGTTTTACTTCTTTTCCAATCTGGATTCTTTTTATTTCTTTTTCTGCTCTGATTGCTGTGGCCAAAATTTCTAAAACTATGTTGAATAGTAGTGGTGAAAGTGGGCACCCTTGTCTTGTTCCTGACTTTAGGGGAAATGCTTTCAATTTTTCACCATTGAGGATAATGTTTGCTGTGGGTTTGTCTTATATAGCTTTTATTATGCTGAGGTATGTTCCTTCTATTCCTGCTTTCTGGAGGGTTTTTATCATAAATGGATGTTGAATTTTGTCAAAGGCTTTCTCTGCATCTATAGAGATAATCATATGGTTTTTATTTTCAATTTGTTCATGTGGTGTATTACATTGATTGATTTATGGATATTGAAGAATCCTTGCATCCCTGGGATAAAGTCCACTTGGTCATGCTGTATCATCTTTTTAATGAGTTGTTGGATTCTATTTGCTAGAAGTTTGTTGAGGATTTTTGCATCTATGTTCATCAGTGATATTGGCCTGTAGTTTTCTTTCTGTTTTTGTGGCATCTTTGTCAGGTTTTGGTATTAAGGTGATGGTGGCCTCATAGAATGAGTTTGGAAGTTTACCTTCCTCTGCAATTTTCTGGAAGAGTTTGAGTAGGATAGGTGTTATCTCTTCTCTAAATGTTTGGTAGAATTCAGCTGTGAAGCAGTCTGGTCCTGGGCTTTTGTTTGCTGGAAGATTTCTGATTACAGTTTCAATTTCTATGCCTATAATGGGTCTATTAAGATTTTCCATTTCTTCCTGACTCAGTTTGGGAAAGTTGTACTTTTCTAAGAATTTGTCCATTTCTTCCAAGTTGTCCATTTTATTGGCATATAGTTGCTCATAGTAGTCTCTTATGATTCTTTGTATTTCTGTGTTGTCTGTTATGATCTCTCCATTTTCATTTCTAATTTTGTTGATTTTATTTTTCTCCCTTTGTTTCTTGATGAGTCTGGGCTAATGGTTTGTCAATTTTATTTAACTTCTCAAAGAACTAGCTTTTGGCTTTGTTGATTTTTGCTATGGTCTCTTTTGTTTCTTTTGCATTTATTTCTGCTCTAATTTTCAAGATTTCTTTCCTTCTAGTAACCTTGGGGTTCTTTATTTCTTCTTTTTCTAGTTGCTTTAGATATAGAGTTAGGTTATTTATTTGATCTTTTTCTTGTTTCTTGAGGTAAGCCTTTATTGCTATTAATCTTACCCTTAGCAGTGCTTTTACAGTGTCCCATAGGTTTTGGGTTGTTGTGTTTTCATTTTCATTCATTTCTATGCATATTTTGATTTCTTTTTTTTTTTTTTTTATTTCTTCTGTGATTTGTTGGTTATTCAGCAGTGTGTTATTCAGCGTCCATATATTGGAATTTTTATTAGCTTTTCTCCTGTAATTGTAATCTCTCTCATCTAATCTTATTGCATTGTGGTCAGAAAAGATGCTTGGAATGATTTCAATTTTTTTGAATTTACCAAAGCTAGTTTTATGGCCCAGAATGTGGTCTATCCTGGAGAAGATTCCATGTGCACTTGAGAAAAAGGTGAAATTCATTGCTTTGTGGTGAAATGTCCTAGAGATTTCAATTAGAACTAGCTGATCCATTGTATCATTTAAAGTTTGTGTTTCCTTGTTAATTTGCTGTTTAGTTGATCTATCCACAGGTGTGAGTGGGATATTAAAGTCTCCCACTAATATTGTGTTATTATTAATTTCCCCTTTCATACTTGTTAGCATTTGTCTTACATATTGTGGTGCTCCTATGTTGGGTGCATATATATTTATAATTGTTATAAATATAAAAATCTTCTTCTTGTATTGATCCTTTGATCATTATGTAGTGTCCTTCTTTGTCTCTTTTCACAGCCTTTTTTTTTTTAATTCTATTTTATCTGATATGAGTATTGCTACTCTTGCTTTCTTTTGGTCTAATGTGTGGAATATCTTTTTCCAGCCCTTCAATTTCAGTCTGTATGTGTCCCCTGTTTTGAGATGGATCTCTTGTAGACAACATATAGAGGTCTTGTTTTTGCATCCATTCAGCCAGTCTTTGTCTTTTGGTTGGGACATTCATCCCATTTGCATTTAAGGTAATTATTGATAAGTATGATCCCGTTGCCATTTACTTTATTATTTGGGGTTCAAGTTTATACACCCTTTCTGTGTTTCCTGTCTAGAGAAGATCTTTTAGCATTTGTTGGAGAGCTGGTTTGGTGGTGCTGAATTCTCTCAGCTTTTGCTTGTCTGTAATGCTTTTGATTTCTCCTTCATATCTGAATGAGATCTTTGCTGGGTACAATAATCTGGGCTGTAGGTTATCTTCAGATTGCCCTTGGGGCATTCATGCCTGGTCCTTACTCTAAGCAATGCAGCCCCGCCTCCCCGCCCAGCCCCCACTTGCTAGAGGTGGATGTGGGCATCTGGGCTGTTTCTCCGCTGGGAGTTACCTTTAGGTACATAAGCTGTGGGTTTTAATTATTTATTTTTCCTCCTGGTTATGTTGCCCTCTGAGGTTCCAGAACTTGACACAGACTTGCCAGTGAGAGTGTTCCCTGGTGTTTGGAAACTTCTCTCTGTTTTAAGACTCCCTTCCCAGGACAGATCTCTGTCCCTACCTCTTTTGACTCTCTTTTTATCTTTTATATTTTTTCCTACCTCCTTTCGAAGACAATGGGCTGCTGTTCTAGGTGTTTGATGTCCTCTGCCAGCATTCAGAAGTTTTTGTGGAATTTACTCAGCATTCAAATGTTCTTTTGATGAATTTTCAGGGGGAGAAATTGGTATCCCCAGCCTATTCCTTCTCCATCTTAGGACCACCCCTCCCCCCATTTAGCTTCTCTTTTAAATTATACATTTAAGATATAATTTTTTTTCCCAATTACATTCAAAAGGAACCAATAGTGGATTGAAAATGATTCTTTAACCAGACCAGAAAAGTTGACTCCATCTTTTGTTAAGATCAAATCCATGAGCATTGAGTGTCAGATAAGAAGAGAAAGGTAGAAAAGATTAATAAATTGATTTAGTGGAGGAAGAGGTAAACAAAAGCTAGAGGAAATTGGGGAAAGGAGATGATGTTATTTTGAATATAAGAAATAGAATAACCAGATGAGACGGAAAAATTTTTTTTTTAATGCAAAAATCAAAAACAAAAAGACAAATTCTATAAAGTTAAGGAAAGAATGTGAAATAGTCTTGTTTTAGGTAAGTTACTTTATACTGAGTGCCATTTATAAAGTTAATGCAAGAAGCTGGAGGGGCAGACTAATTTGGCAGCCAAAATTAATGCTGATTAGTCATTTTGTATGAAAGTCTCCTCCTTATGTGGCAGGAGATAAAATCTATACAAAACAACTAAATTGGATATCTCATCAGACAGCTCTGTTTAGTGATTATCTCATTCTTCTTAGAACTGCCCATGGATATTTCATTAAGTCTCAAAATAGTTGCTTTCTGTTGGGTTCTTATTGTCAGAAGTCATAAATGCTATTTTTGATGCTATTATATTATCTTTCCAATTACCAGGAAGAAATAAAAACAAATGAAAAATGATAATTTGCCACTTGTGGACCATTAAACACAGACTAAACTGCATTCTGCAGTTTAGGACAGCAGCTGAGGCCATTGTGGACTAGTTTTCTTCTTTAAAACTGCCTTTTCTTCCTCACAGGCTTTGTAATACAGGTCATTCTACTTTTCTTGATTTTATTTTTTAGTAAAACCTGCCTATTATTTATGAATATCCCTTGTATTTCTTACTGTCATTAATTTTTACCTCCCTCAAAATGTAAAATATTTGAAGTTGAAATATGTTATATAACTATTTACTTAAGAATTAAGTTTTTTTCAATTTAATGCTATTTATTTATTTTGCCTTTTTCAGTGTGATAGGCCTTTCCAAGGCCTACCTTGTGCCAGGAACTGTGGATATAAGAAATGGACATGTCACAATCTCTCCTATTGAGCAATTTATTTAGCAGGAAATGTGAACAAGTGAAATATGGTTTCTGAGACACAGGACCAGCCCTTGGATTGAACTGTGACACAGACTTTATTTAGGGCTAGAATAGTGCCTGGAGATGATATAGTTCTCTATGTAAATGAGAAACCTAGGGAGTGCAGAAGTTAAGTGATTCACTGGAAACTATATAAGGTGTTTGTAAGTTTCTAATTGTTAAGAACAGAATAAATAATCCTCCCCATTGCACCAAGATTTTAGTTCCCTGGCCACGGATTGAGCTGGTTCCCCCTGCAGGGGAAGCAAGGAACTCTAACCACTGGATTGCCAGGGAATTCCAAGAATAAGATAAATTATTTTTTACCACAAAGTCATTATGCTTTCTACAACAACATGCAACAATTTGATTAAAACTTTGAAGAATCAATGCAACCTTCTAGGATTCTAGCTCACACTCAGTTTCTTCATTTTTTTGTTCTGTTTCTCTTACCTCCATCTCTCTTACTTCCTTCTCTAAATATTTTCCTATATAATTTGTTAGTTTGTTAGTAATTAAGGAAACTATTAAGAGGGGGAACTTCAAAAATCTGTAAAACACCAAAGAGTTATCTTGAAAAGTCAACTGATCCTTAAGATTACATCTTCATGGTTTAAGTTTAAATTAATCAGAACAGTAAAGGTGAAGGGCCAGATTGGCATTCCCTTCTGCAACCACTTCATTTTATCAGTGCACAGAGCTCCAACTAATTGCAGTAAAAACTCCATGTTCAAAAGCAATGAATAGGGTGCAATATGCATATTAATTTTGCACAGGATTTCCCCAAGTTACGTGTGTGTGTGTGTGTGTGTGTGTGTGTGTGTGTGTGTGTTTTAACTGAAGAGAGAAGTGCTTGGTTAGATAGTTCAAGATGGCCAAAGAACACCAAATGTAGCTAGGATCCCTAATTAATATGTGTTTTACAGAGAGGAACACTTGTAAGTTTGAAAGCATAGGGGAGTTTGATGTTATTTTTAAAATAAAAATTTAATTAAATTATTATTAATTGAGCATACTGAAACTCCAATAAAGGATGCCTGTAAAGTACTCCTCAGGGTATGGAGTAGATCCACAGAGGTGTGGAGAAATATGCGAATTGAGCTGAGTATCTCATTAATTCTCACAACACCCTGTGAAGAAGATGGAAAGTGTAATGTGTAAGTCCCAACTCACTGCAGTAAAATGACCTTGGAGGAAATATGAAAACCTTTGATGTCTGGGGACTAAAAGATTAACGTGATTTCTTCTCACCAACCTACTTCCTCTCCCCTGTTCTACTGTGTGAATTAGGCAGAATTCTAAGTATGGTGAGTTCCTACACTCTACGGTAGAAGCAGGTTTTTTTTTTTCTTGAGGCAGGTAGGAGGTAAGATACACCTTTTTTTGTTCTTATCAGAATAAACCATTCAACATAGCATTTATTATTACATTAAGGCACTAAGTGTACCTTATTGTGGGTATCAAAATTAGTACATCTGAATTTCTTCTATGTCTTGCTGTCAATATGTCACACTTCTTATAATTCCAAAAAAATATATGCAAAGCACTGAACCTTTTTTAGTCCTTTCTTATTTAATGTAGCTTTTATTAAGATGCATGTCATGAATAGGTGAGTTTTCACATAAGATCAATGGCTGCTCAGCACCAAGCTAGATATCTTGGTGAAGATGGGATACAAAAGAAATTACATTGCCTATAAGGGCTTCCCTGATGGCTCAAACAGTAAGGAACTTGCCTTCAATGAAAGAGACTTGCGTTTGATCCCTGGGTGGGGAAGATCCCCTGGAGAAGGAGATGGCTACCCACTACAGTATTCTTGCCTGGAGAATTTCATAGACAGAGGAGCCTGGCAGGCTATACATGGGATTGCAAAGAGTCAGGCATGACTAAGCAACTAACACTTACTTATTTAAAGAGCCTCTTGATGAGCGTGAAAGAAGACAGTGAAAAAGTTGGCTTGAAACTCAGTATTAAAAAAAAAAAAAAACAACAACTAAGATCATGGTATCTGGTCCCATCACTTCATGGCAAGTAGAAGGGGAAAAAGTGGAAGCAATGACAGATTTTATTTTCTTGGGCTCAAAAATTAATGTGGACAATGACTACAGCAATGAATTTAAAAGATCTTAGCTCCTTGCAAGGAAAACTGTGACAAACCTAGTAGTGAATTAAAAAGCAGAGATACAACTTTGCTGACAAAGATGCATATGGTCGAAGCTATTGTTTCTCCAGTAGTCATGTATAGATATGGGAGCTGTACAATAAAAAAGATTGAGCAATAAATAATTGATACTTTCAAGTTATGGTGCTGAAGAAGATTCTCTTGAGTCACTTGGACTTTAAGAAAACCAAACCATTTTGGCCACCTGATGTGACGTGCTGACTTATTGATAAAGACCTGATGCTGGGAAAGATTGGAAACAAAAGGGGAATAGAGTAGCAGAGGACGAGATAGATAGCATTACTGACTCAGTGGACATGAATTTGAGCAAACTCCAGGAGATAGCGAAAGACAGGGGAGCCTGGAAAGCTACAGTCCATAGAGTCCCAAAAAGTTGAACATGATTTAGTGATTCAACAATGATAGTTCTCAAATATGCATAAAGTGATAATTTCCCTTTCTTCTGAACTCTAAACATCTTAAGAGTAGATTCAACCTCCTTTGTGTTTTCAGATTGGTCCCAAACCAGGAAAGGAGTATGTCAAGGTTGTTTATTGTCACCCTGTTTATTTAACTTATATGCAGAGTACATCATGAGAAATGCTGGACTGGATGAAGCACAAGCTGGAATAGAGATTGCCAGGAGAAATATCAGTAACCTAAGATACACAGATGACACCACCTTTATGGCAGAAAATGAGGAAGAACTAAAGAACCTCCTCTTGATGAAAGTGAAAGAGGAGAGTGAAAACGTTGACTTAAAACTCAACATTCAGAAAACTAAGATCATGACATCTGGTCCCATACTTCATGGCAAATAGATGGGGAAACAATGGAAACTGTGACAGACTTTATCTTTTGGGAGGCTCCAAAATCACTGCAGATGGTGACTGCAGCCATGAAATTAAAAGATGCTTTCTCCTTAGAAGAAAATTTATGACCAACCTAGACAGACTTTGCCACAAAGGTCGGTCTAGTCAAGGCTATGGTTTTTCCAATAGTCATCTATGGATATGAAAGTTGGACTATAAAGAAAGCTGAGTGCCAAAGAATTGATGCTTTTGGACGGTGGTGTTGGAGAAGACTCTTGAAAGCCCCTTGGACAGCATGGAGATCCACCCAGTCCATCCTAAAGGAAATTAGTCCTGAATATCCATTTGAAGGGTTGATTCTGAAGCTGATACTTAATACTTTGGCCACCTGATGTGAAGAACTGACTCATTGGAAAAGACCCTGATGAAAGGAAAGATTAAAGGTGGGAGGAGAAGGGGATGACAGAGGATGAGATGGTTGGATGTCGTCAGTGACTCAATGGACATGAGTAAACTTTGGGAGTTGGTGATGGACAGGGAGGCCTGGCATGCTGCAGTCCATGGGGTCTCAAAGAGTCAGACATGATTGAGTGACTGAACTGAATTGAACTGATTGTTTTCTCTGGGAATCTTCCAAACCTATGATGGTGTTTGTTGAATGGATAACTGAATATATTTTGTGGATTCTCTCTGTAATGTTACTTACTTGTAACAGTAATATATTTTGTGAACTATTTAAGGCAATATATAAAAGGAAATATAAAATATTTTTATTTTATAAACAAATTGCAATGTTTTTTTGTTTTAATTTATTTTTAATTGTAGGATAATTGTTTTTCTATATTTTGTTGTTTTTTTGCCATACACCAACATGAATCAGCCATAAGTATACATAAATCCCATCCTTCCTGAACCCAACCCTCACCTCTCACCCCATCCCACCCTTCTAGGTTGTCACAAAGAATAAAGAATATCTTTAAAAAGCCTTCAACTAACATCATACTTGACAGGAAAAGAGGATTCTATCCTCTTAAGGTCAGGAACGAGGATGATCACTGTATCCCTTTTTATTCAACAATGTACTATTGGTTCTAGTCACAACAATTAGTCAATTCTCCTAAGCTTTTATTTCTCTCTCTCTCTCTTTTTAATATCTCTTCCAGGATTTTAATATAGGACATTTTTACTTTGCACAAGTGAAATATTAGTATTTGTAACATTTCCTTTATATTAATTCAAAACAATGGAAGCGGAATATTTGTTTTATATATAACTTACAATTATTTAGTGTGCCTACTTATAATTAATAGAGAGAATTCTGGAGTCATTTGGCCACCTCATGCGAAGAGTTGACTCATTGGAAAATACCCTGGTGCTGGGAGGGTTTGGGAGCAGGAGGAGAAGGGGACGACAGAGGATAAGATTGCTGGATGGCATCACCGACTCGACGGATGTGAGTCTGAGTAAACTCTGGGAGTTAGTGATGGACAGGGAGGCCTGGAGTGCTGCGATTCATGGGGTCGCAAAGAGTCGGACACGACTGAGCGATTGAAATGAGCTGACTGATTTTTGGCTTGGCCAAATAAAGTGCTGTATATTTTATCATGAGATAACTGATAAAATTTTTGCTTTCTGGTTATTTCCTTATTTCTAGGCCCAAAGACATTATTCAAACTTAGTTGCTGTAATTAACAATAATGTTTCAAAATTTTGTTGTTACATTCATAGGAATCTCATGCTCTTTTATTTCTCTATATTTATCTTTCATCATTCATTTTACAACACAATTTGGTCTTTGTTGGTTTTATCCATTTCCAACTCCAATGATAATATGAAAATACCTTACATATGATTCAAAATATCTCTCTTGCACTTCAAGTACACCTTTAATTTTACCTTCTTCTTCAGGATTTGTAAATTAATCAACTTAGTTCCAAATAAAAGCTTTCAGTGAAAAAGTTTCTATGTCTGTCTTGAATATAAAGAAGTTAGCTATTTCAAATCAAAACCAGTAAGATTTTGTTAATTATGATATTTTTCATTATTGTTGCTTGGGTTTTATTATTTTTATTTTTATTTTTTTTATTATTTTTTGGGGGGGGTTTATTATTTTTAAAGGCAAAAAATACCTACCAACTCCTTCTATTGGTATAATGCTGTAACATGTATTTCCTATATATTTTGAAAAGTGTGATATGTAAGAAAAGTGCAGAAAAATGGGGGAGAATAATTGTCTCCAAAGAGCCAGTGTGATATGATGTTGAAGGTTATCTTCACACTGAAGGGTGATTTTTAGAATTTTCTTTGAAAGGAAATGTCATAACCTATAGTCCATTCTTATCTGCTTTAATAAAAAAAAAAGCAATGAATGTCACACCACTTTGATATGTCTTATAAATTTTAAACATGTCAAAATTGCATACTATTATTCCCATAACATTAAAACCATAAATATCAGTATAGGAAACCATATAGAATAATCTGAAGCCTTTACAATTTTAGGTTATTTGACATTTTGCAAAACGTAATTTTTCTTTTTTCATGGGCATCATCTTTGGACTTACCTATTCTTGGTCTTTTTTTTTTTTTTTTTTAATTGTCTCATAAATTGTTTGGTGTGATGCTATAAATTTTTTTAAAAATAGCAATACTGTTATTGTTGTTATAATCAGCATTATTTTATGTTACTAGTTACACATTTCAAGTTCAGAAAACAAACATCTATCCACATCTATTCATAAATTTTCCAACTTATATTATCTAGACACTTGGTCAAGAAGCTATTTAGTAAAACATAAGAAAAAAAAAGGAAAATTGGTTATTAGATATCAAAATGATATCATATTAAAGGTTATTTATGAAATTAGGAAAAAAATTGAGGTTTCCTTGAATAAAAATATCATAATTTGTATGTCATATGAAAGAATATGGATGCTAAGCAAAGTTGAATGGTTCTATGAAGAACGACAAGACATTTTAGAACTAACACCCAAAATAGATATTCTTTTTATTATAGGGGACTGGAATGCAAAAGTAGGAAGTCAAGAAACACTTGGAGTAACAGGAAAAATTTGGCCTTGGAATAAGTAATGAAGAAGGGCAAAGACTAAGAGTTTTCCCAAGACAATGCACTCAGTTCAGTTCAGTTCAGTCGCTCAGTCGTGTCTGGCTCTTTGTGATCGCATGAATCAGCACACCAGGCCTCCCTGTCTATCACCATCTCCCAGAGATCACTCAGACTCACGTCCATCAAGTCAGTGATTCCATCCAGGCATCTCACCCTCGGTCGTTCCCTTCTCCTCCTGCCCCCAATCCCTCCCAGCATCAGAGTCTTTTCCAATGAGTCAACACTTCGCATGAGGTGGTCAAAGTACTGCAGCCTCAGCTTTAGCATCATTCCCTCCAAAGAAATCCCAGGGCTGATCTCCTTCAGAATGGACTGGGTGGATCTCCTGGCAGTCCAAGGGACTCTCAAGAGTCTTCTCCAACACCACATTTCAAAAGCATCAATTCTTCGGCGCTGAGCCTTCTTCACAGTCCAACCCTATATCCATACATGACCACAGGAAAAACCATAGCCTTGACTAGATGGACCTTAGTCGGCAAAGTAATATCTCCGCTTATGAATATACTATCTAGGTTGGTCATAGCTTTTCTTCTAAGGAGTAAAAGTCTTTTAATTTCATGGCTGCAGTCGCCATCTGCAGTGATTTTGGAGCCCAAAAAAGTAAAGTCTGACACTGTATCTACTGTTTCCCCATCTATTTCCCATGAGGTGATGGGGCCGGATGCCGTGATCTTTGTTTTCTGAATTTTGAGCTTTAAGCCAACTTTTTCACTCTCCTCTTTCACTTTCATCAAGAGGCTTTTTAGCTCCTCTTCACTTTCTGCCATAAGGGTGGTGTCATCTGCATATCTGAGGCTATTGATATTTCTCCCAGCAATCTTCATTCCAGCTGGTGTTTCTTCCAGTCCAGCGTTTCTCATGATGTCCTCTGCATATAAGTTAAATAAGCAGGGTGACAATATATAGCCTTGACATACTCCTTTTCCTATTTGGAACCAGTCTCTTGTTCTATATCCAGTTCTAACTGTTGCTTCCTGACCTGCATACAGATTTCTCAAGAGGCAGGTTAGGTGGTCTGGTATTCCCATCTCTTTCAAAATTTCCCACAGTTTATTGTGATCCACACAGTTAAAGGCTTTGGCATAGTCAATTAAGCAGAAATAGATGTTTTTCTGGGACTCTGTTGCTTTTTCGATGATCCAGCAAATGTTGGCAATTTGATCTCTGGTTCTTCTGCCTTTTCTAAAACCAGCTTGAACATCAGGGAGTTCATGGTTCACATATTGCTGAAGCCTGGCTTAGAGAATTTTGAGCATTACTTTACTAGCATGTGAGATGAGTGCAATTGTGAGGTAGTTTGAGCATTCTTTGGCATTGCCTTTCTTTGGAATTGGAATGAAAACTGACATTTTCCAGTCCTGTGGCCCCTGCTGAGTTTTCCAAATTTGCTGGCATATTGAGTGCAGCACTTTCACAGCATCATTTTTCAGGGTTTGAAACAGCTCGACTGGAATTCCGTCACCTCCACTAGCTTTGTTTGTAGTGATGCTTTCTAAGGCCCACTTGACTTCACATTCCAAGATGTCTGGCTCTAGATTGGTGATCACATCATCATGACTATCTGGGTCGTGAAGATATTTTTTGTACATTTCTTCCGTGTATTCTTGCCACCTCTTTTTAACATTTTCTGCTTCTGTTAGGTCCATACTATTTCTGTCCTTTATGGGGACCATCTTTGCATGAAATGTTCCCTTGGTATCTCTAATTTTCTTGAAGGGATCTCTAGTCTTTCCCATTCTGTTGTTTTCCTTTATTTGTTTGCATTGGTTGCTGAAGAAGGCTTTCTTATCTCTTCTGGCTATTCTTTGGAACTCTGCATTCAGATGATTATATCATTCCTTTTCTCCTTTGCTTTTCACCTCTCTTTTTTTCACAGTTATTTGCAAGGCCTCCCCGGACAGCCATTTTGCTTTTTTGCATTTCTTTTCCATTTGGATGGTCTTGATCCTTGTCTCCTGTACAATGTCACGAACCTCATTCTATAGTTCATCAGGCACTCTATCTATCACATCTAGGTCCTTAAATCTATTTCTCACTTCCACTGTATAATCATAAGGGATTTGATTTAGGTCATACCTGAATGGTCTAGTGGTTTTCCCTATTTTCTTCAATTTGAGTCTGAATCTGGTAATAAGGAGTTCATTATATGAGCCACAGTCAGCTCCCGGTCTTGTTTTTGTTGACTGTGTAGAGCTTCTTCATCTTTGGCTGTGAATAATATAGCAAACGTGATTTTGGTGTTGACCATCTGGTGATGTCCGTGTGTGGAGTCTTCTCTTGTGTTGTTGGAAGAGGGTGTTTGCTATGACCAGTGCATTTTCTTGGCAAAACTCTATTAGTCTTTGCCCTGCTTCATTCCGCATTCCAAGGCCAAATTTGCCTGTTACTCCAGGTGTTTCTTGACTTCCTACTTTTGCATTCCAGTCCCCTATAATGAAAAGGACATCTTTTTTGGGTGTTAATTCTAAAATGTCTTGTAGGTCTTCATAAAACCGTTCAACTTCAGTTTCTTCAGCGTTACTGGTTGGGCCATAGACTTGGATAACTGTGATATTGAATGGTTTGCCTTGGAGACAAACAGAGATCATTCTGTTGTTTTTGAGATTGCATCCAAGTACTGCATTTCAGACTCTTTTGTTGACAATAATGGCTACTCCGTTTCTTCAGAGGGATTCCTGCCTGCAGTAGTAGATATGATGGTCATCTGAGTTAAATTCACCCATTCCAGTCCATTTTAGTTCGCTGATTCTTAGAATGTTGGCATTCACCCTTGAGCTAACACCCTCTTCCAAAAACACAAGAGAAGAATCTACACATGGACATCACCAGATGGTCAACACCGAAATCAGATTGATTATATTTTGGAGCCAAAAATGGAGAAGCTCTATACAGTTAGCAAAAATAAGACCAGGAGCTGACTGTGGCTCATATAATGAACTCCTTATTACCAAATTTAGACTTAAATTGAAGAAAGTAGGGAAAACCTCTAGACCATCCAGGTATGACCTAAATCAAACACGTATGATTATACAGTGGAAGTGAGAAATAGATTCAAGGGACTAGATATGATAGATAGAGCGCTGGATGAACTATGAGCTGAGGTTCATGACATTGTACAGGAGACAGGGATCAAGACAATCCCCAAGGAAAAAAAATGCAAAGAAGCAAAATCGATGTCTGAGGAGGCCTTACAAATAGCTGTGAAGAGAAGAAAAGTTAAAATCAGAGGAGAAAAGGAAAGATATAACCATATGAATACAGAGGTCCAAAGAATAGCAAGGAGAGATAAGAAAGACTTCCTCAGCAATCAATGCAAAGAAATAGAGGAAAAGAACAGAATGGGAAAGACTAGATATCTCTTCAAGAAAATTAGAGATCCAAGGGAATATTTCATGCAAAGATGGTCTCGATCAAGGACAGAAAATATATGGACCTAACAGAAGCAAAAGATACTAAGAAAAGGTGGTAAGAATACATGGAAGAACCGTACAAAAAAATCTTCACAAGCCAGATAATCACGATGGTGTGATCACTCACCTAGAGCCAGACATCCTGGAACGTGAAATCAAGTGGGCCTTAGAAAGCATCACTACGAACAAAGCTAGTGGAGGTGATGTATTTCCAGTTGAGCTATTTCAAATCCTGAAAGACAATGCTGTGAAAGTGCTGCACTCAATATGCCAGAAAATTTGGAAAACTCAGCAGTGGTCACAGGACTGGAAGTGGTCAGTTTCCATTCCAATCCCAAAGAAAGGCAACAACAAATAATGTTCAAACTACCACACAGTTGCACTCATCTCAAATGCTAGTAAATAATGCTGAAAATTCTCCAAGCCAGGCTTCAGCAATACGTGAGCTGTGAACTTCCAGATGTTCAAGCTGGTTTTAGAAAAGGCAGAGGAACCAGATATCAAATTGTTAACATCCACTGGATCATCGAAAAAGCAAGAGAGTTTCAGTAAAATTATATTTCTGGTTTCTTGACTATGCCAGAGTCTTTGACTGTGTGGATAACAATAAACTGTGGAAAATTCTGAAAGAGATTGGAATACCAGACCACCTGAACTGCCTCTTGAGCAACGTGTATACAGGTCAGGAAGCAACAGTTAGAACTGGACATGGAACAACAGACTGGCTCCAAATAGGAAAAGGAGTATGTCAAGGCTGTATATTGTCACCCTGCTTATTTAACTTATATGCAGAATACATCATGAGAAACGCTGGGATGGAGGAAGCACAAGCTGGAATGAAGATTGCCGGGAGAAATATCAATAACCTCAGATATGCAAATGACACCACCCTTATGGCAGAAAGTAAAGAGGAACTAAAAAGCCTCTTGATGAAAGTGAAAGTGGAGACTGAAAAGTTGTCTTAAAGCTCAAAATTCAGAAAACAAAGATAATGGCATCTGGTCCCATCACTTCTTGGGAAATAGATGAGGAAACAGTGGAAACAGTGCCAGATTATTTTGGGGGGCTCCAAAATCACTGCAGATGGCGACTGCAGCCATGAAATTAAAAGACGCTTAGTCCTTGGAAAAAAAAAAAAGTTGTGACCAACCTAGATAGCAGGTTGAAGATCAGAGACATTATTTTGCCAACAAAGTCCATCTAGTCAAGGCTATGGTTTTTCCAGCGGTCATGTATGGATGTGAGAGTTGGGCTGTGAAGAAGGCTGAACGCCGAAGAATTGATGCTTTTGAAGTGTGGTGTTGGAGAAGACTCTTGAGAGTCCTTTGGACTGCCAGGATATCCACCCAATCCATTCTAAAGGAGATCAGCCCTGGGATTTCTTTGGAAGGAATGATACTAAAGCTGAAACTCCAGTAATTTGTCCACCTCATGCGAAGAGCTGACTCATTGAAAAAGACTCTGATGCTGGGAGAGATTAGGGGCAAGAGAAGAAGGGGATGATAGAGGATGAGATGGCTGGATGACATCACTGACTCGATGGACATGAGTCTGAGTGAACTCAGGGAATTGGTGATGGACAGGGAGGCCTGGTGTGCTGGGATTCATGAGGTCACAAAGAGTCGGACATGACTGAGTGACTGAACTGAACTGAACTGAACTGAAGCAAGATACATAAGATATAATTTAATTTAAAAAAAAAAAAAGAAAGAAAAGTTCTGTATTTTGTGGAAGTTTGGGACTAAAATTCAATCTAAAAGAATTTTGCATTTAAGTTTAAATGGCTGAGTGGGTATGACATTAAAAAACACTGCTGCTCAGGATCTTTTTTAACTCACATCCTACATTCCTGAAAATAAAAATAAAAATAAACAATTGGGACCTAAGTAAACATAATAAGGGCCTTCCAGGTCACACAGTTGTAAAGAGTCTGCCTGCCATTGCAGGAGATGCAGAAAATGTGGGTTCAATGTCTGAGTCAGGAAGATTCCCTGGAAAAGGAAATGGGAATCCACTCCAGTATTCTTAACTGGGAAAGCCCATGGACAGAGGAGCCTGGCTAACTTCAGTCTATGGAGTTACAAAGTGTCAGACATGACTTAGCACACAACCACAGATTGAGCTCAATATCAAATTAATTAATTAAAAATGGGCATATAACCTAAGTTTAGACATTTCTCTAAAGAAGACATACAGATGCCAAGAGGTACACAAAAAGATGTTCAACATCATTAATTACTGAGAAATACAAATCAAAACTGCAATGAATTATCACCTCACACTGGTCAGAGTGGCCATCATCAATAAATCTACAAACAATAGATGTTGGATGTGGAGAAAAGGATCCTCCAACTCTGTAATCCTCTTATATTATTGTGGAAGTGTAAACTGATACAGACACTATTGAGAACAGTATGGAGGTTCCTTAAAAAACTAAAAGCAGAACTACTGTATGACTGTGCAATCCCACTCCTGGGTGTGTACCCAGTGAAAATTATAATTCAAAAAGACATATAATTCAGTGTTCATTGCAGCACTATATATGATAGCCAGGATTTAGAAGCAACCTAAATGTTCATCAGCAGAAGAATAGATATACAAGACATGGCACAAATATACAGTGGACTATCACTGTCTTAAAGGGAACAAAACTGTGTCATTTGCAGAGACATGGATGTAGCTAGAGACTATCATACAGAGTGAAGTAAGCCAGAAAGAAATAAACAAATACCATATATTAACACATACATGTGGAATGTAGAAAAATGGTAGAGATGATCTTATTTGCAAAGCAGAAATAGAGACACACACATAGGGAACATACATATGGATACCAAGGAGAAATGGGGGATGGGGTGAATTGGAAGAATGTGATTGACATATATACACTACTATGTATGAAATAGATTACTAATGAGAACCTAATGCATAGCACAGAAAAGTCCTTTGGTGCTGTGTGGTGATCTAAATGGGAAATAAATCCAGGAAAGAGAGGATATATGTATGTGTATGATTGATTCACTTTGCTATACAGCAGAATTGGCAGTGTAAAGCAACTGTACTCCAATAAAAAAATAAATGAATAAATAAACAAAAGTTGAAAACAAAAAGTAAAGTCAACACCCAGCATACATTTAGGGGTTGTCAACAACAGGGATTTCAGCAGGATCCTTTTTGCTTAAACAAATTAAGTTCAGTGAAACTGCTACAAACTCAAAGCTTTATCAGCAGCATTCTACCATGAAACAAATAACATTTTACAAGACTGATGTTCTTATTCAACTGAGATGTACTTATGGTCTCAAATTATTGATTGCTTTAATAAAATAACCTACAGAAAAAGTTGAGATAAAATAAATAAAAAAACACTGTTGCTGTAGTTTGTACAGAATTATGATACAAATAATTAATCAATCAAATGGTTATTATATATCAATTAATTCAGTTCAGAATGCTCTCTCTATGCAATAGCTATACTGACAGAAAACCAACTTTAGTAAATTAAATTTTGCCTTTAAATGTATTTGATAAAGTCCTATACTTAAAAAAAAAAAAACAGGTTCTTATAAGTCTAAAATTAAAATTTTGTAAGTGGAGGGGCTTGTGAAAATTTCTGGGGTGTGATGGAGTAAGGTTCTGAGAGGGAGGCACAGTGGCAGGACTTGATCTGGGAAGGTCTATCAACATCTCTCTCATCTCATCTCAACCACTAACAGAAAGAAAAACAAAGGAGGATTTGTTGTTCTTGTTGCAGATGATTCCTTGGAGTTATTTTTGCTATCAACAAAGGCACAGAGAGAATTTCTAAGATGGTGGAAGAATAAAATGAGATCACTTCCCTCCCCACAAATACATCCAAAGTTCACCTATATAGGAACAGCTCCTACAGAACACCTTCAGAATGCTGGCAGAAAACATTCAACTTACAAGAAGGCAAACCAATCTTCTTAGAATGAGGTAAGGTAAAAGATAAAGGTTTGTTTGTTTGTTTGTTTAAAAAGACAAAGGACTTCAGGATGAGTCTTATGCCCTGGGGAGGGAGTTGTGAAGGAGGAAAAGTTTTTGCACACTCAGAAACTCCCTCATAGGTCAGGACAGGTGGAAACTTTGGGACCTCAGAGGGAGTGTAACAGAGGGTACTCAGAAGGCAAAGCAGAATTCACCACAGAGATTGTTGCTGAATATCTCTTCTCATCTGAAAAGTGACTCACATGCTCTCACCCGGGGCAGAGAGTGAGCATGGGATGCTGGGGCTCCGGTGGAGGTGGGGTGCCAAGGCTTAGGCTTGGGTGTCAGACGCCAGAGAGAAAATGGAAGTTGACTGCCATGAAGATACTTTGAAGGGACTAGTATGACACACCTGAGGAAATCCAGAGAAAAGATTGTGTGTCCCAGAAAGGAAAGATATGTTTATCGCCAGAACACTCTAACTCTGCCTGTTCGCAGACAGTGGCTGTGTGCCCCAGCAGCTGCCAAAGCTGGCAAAATTAGTAGGAGCACCAGCAGTAGCATTAGAAGTGACTGCAGTTTACAATCCCAGAGAGGGAAATGTAAGCCACTAGCCACTGCCAACTCAGGCAAAGTGCCTTAGGCAGCAGAAAAAATGTAGCTGCTGTGGTCCTGACCCCAGAGGTGGGAGCTGCCACCAGCCTGTGAGCAGGCACAGGTTACTGCCCACACCTTACTTGGACCCTAAGCAGCTTGGCTCTTCCTAGGGACTCACAACTGGAGGCCAGATCCTCTAGTAGAGTTCATGACCCAATTCAGACTGTAGCATTATCCATCAAGTCTGTACCACAGTAGGCACTTCCTTGTACACCCCAAATATGGCTGTCATACCCTTCCTTTCCCCAGCCCAAGTGAGTAAGTGAGCGCTAATAAGCCTTGGCCTTTGCCTCTCTTGCTTAGGCAGGTAATGGACACCGGAAGGTGGCCTACGAACAGAGCTGGGCCCAAATCCAAAGAACAACACCAGGGACTATCTGGCCAAAGAAGAGAAAGGTAATTAGCTCCTGAAGCCACAGGTGAAATGAATTAAATCCCCACAGTTTGAGACTGTGGACTTTCAGGATAACTGTGGCCTTTGAGAGCAAGTATAAGCTGGAGTAAGGCCAGATCTGACACTGAGCTGACCCCTCACTGTCCACAACAGGTCCAGAGACCTTCCTAGGAATATTAGAGAACTTGGGTGTGAATTTCTCTGGGTTTTCTGGGCTGTTGAGTGCTGCTTTCACTGAGTCTTGGAGCTTTGTCTTCTGTGGTTTGTGACCTGTGCAGTCTTGGTGCTATAGCATAGGGTCACGCCTGAACCCCAGAGGTGGAAGACCCAAGTTCAAGTCTTTGAACCATTATAGAACTCCTGATCCCATGGAACATTAATCAGCAAGAGTTCTCCCAAAGGCCTCCATTTCAACACCAAAACCAAGCCCCACTCAAAGGTTAGCAAGCTCCAGTGCCAGATGCCCCATGCCAATTCTTCAGCAAAATAGGTGCACAACTCGGCACAATAGCAGATAGGCTGCCCAAAGTCATATGAAACCCAAAGACACCCCAAAACATACTACTGGATATTGCACTGCCCTTCAGAGAGACAAGATACAGCTTTATCTGCCAGAACACAGGCACAAGTCTCACCAGCCAGGAAAATTGCACAAGGCACTGGTCCAACCAACTCAACACATTTAAGAGAAACGATGACCTTACACCTGCAGAATGGAAACTCTAAGCACAGTAAATAAAGCAAAATGAAAAGACAGAAAGATGCAGAAGATGAAGGAACATGGTAAAACTCATGAGACAAAACACATCAAGAGGAAATAACAGTCTACCTGCAAAGGAATTTAGAGCAATCTTAGTAAAGATGATCCAAAATCTTGAAAATAAAATGGAGGAACAGATAAATAGACTAGAGGCACGGATCAAAAATATACTAGAAATGTTTCACAAGGACCTAGAATAATTGAAGAATAGACAATGAACAACGGATAAAACAATAACTGAGATCAAAAACACCCTAAAGGAAGCCAGTAGTAGAATAATTGAGGCAGAAAAATGTATAAGTGAGTTGGAAGATATGATGGTTGAAATAGTTAAAGCAGAGTAGAATAAAGAAAAAGGGATAAAACGAAATGAGGACAGTTTCAGAGACCTCTGGTACAATATTAATTGTAACAACATTAAAATCAGAGGGGTCCAAGAAGAAGACAAAAAGAAAAGATATGGGAAAATATTAGAGATTATAGTGGAAAAGTTACTGAACATGGGAAAGGAATTAGCCACACAATTTTAGAAAGATCAGAGAGTTTCATACAGGATAAACCTAAGGAGAAATATGACAAGACATATATTAACCAAACACTGTGGCTCATATCATGACTCCTTGTTGCCAAATTCAGAATGAAATTGAAGAAAATGGAGAAAACCACTAGACCAATTCCTTATGACTATACAGTGGAAGTCAGAAATAGATTTAAGGGACTATATCTGACAGAGAGAGTGCCTGATGAACTATGGACAGAGGTTCATGACATTGTACAGGAGTCAGGAATCAAGACAATCGCCAAGAAAAATATATGAAAAAAGCAAAATGGATGTCTGAGGAGGCCTTACAAATAGCTGTAAAAAGAAAGGAAGCAAAAAGCGAAGGAGAAAATGAAATATATACCCATTTGAAAGAAGAGTTCCAAAGTATAGCAAGGAGAGATAACAAGGCCTTCCTCAGTGATCAGTGCAAAGAAATAGAGGAAAATAATAGAATGGGAAAGACTAGAGATCTCTTCAAGAAAATTAGAGATATCAAGGGAACAGTTCATGCAAAGATGGGCACAATAAAGGATAGAAATGGTATGGACCTAACAGAAGCAGAAGATGTTAAGAAGAGGTGGCAAGAATACATGGAAGAACTGTACAAAAAAGATCGTCACGACCCAGATAATCACGATGGTGTGATCACTCACCCAGAGCCAGATATCCTGGAATGTGAAGTCAAGTGGGCCTTAGGAAATATCACTACAAACAAAGCTACTGGAGGTGATGGAATTCCAGTTGAGCTATTTCAAACCCTGAAAGATGATGCTGTGAAAGTGCTGCACCCAATACACCAACAAATTTGGAAATCTCAGCAGTGGCCACAGGACTGGAAGTGGTCAGTTTTCATTCCAATCCCAAAGGAAGGCAATGCCAGAGAATGCTCAAACTACCACACAATTGCACTCATCTCACATGCTAGTAAAGTAGTGCTCAAAATTCTCCAAGCCAGGCTTCAGGAACACATGAACCGTGAACTTCCAGATGTTCAAGCTGGTTTTAGAAAAGGCAGAGGAACCAGAGATCAAATTGCCAGCATCTGCTGGATCATAGATAAAGCAAGAAAGTTCCAGAAAAAAAACATATATTTCTGCTTTATTGATTATGTCAGAGTCTTTGACTGTGTGGATCACAATAAACTGAAAATTTTGAAAGAGATGGGAATACCAGACCACCTAACCTGCATCTTGAGAAACCTGCATGCAGGTCAGGAAGCAACAGTTAGAACTGGACATGGAACAACAGACTGGGTCCAAATAGGAAAAGGAATACATCAAGGTTGTATATTGTCACGCTGGTTAAACTTATATGCAGAGCACATCATGAGAAATGCTGGGCTGGAAGAAGCACAAGCTGGAATGAAGATTACCAGAAGAAATATTAATAACCTCAGATATGCAAATGACACCACCCTTATGGCAGAAAGTGAAGAACTTAAGAGCCTCTTGATGAAAGTGAAAGAGGAGAGTAAAAAAGTTGACTTAAATCTCAACATTCAGGAAATGAAGATCATGGCATCTGGTCCCACCACTTCATGGGAAATAGATGGGGAAACAGTGGAAACAGTGTCAGACTTTATTTTGTGGGGCTCCAAAATCACTGCAGATGGTGACTTCAGCCATGAAATTTAAAGATGCTTAGTCCTTGGAAAAAATGTTATGACCAACCTAGACAGCATGTTGAAAATCAGAGACATTACTTTGCCAACAAACATCTGTCTAGTCAAGGCTATGGTTTTTCCTGTGGTCATATATGGATGTGAGAGTTGGACTATAGAGAAGGCTGAGCACCGAAAAATTGATGCTTTTGATCTGTGGTATTGGAGAAGGCTCTTGAGAGTCCCTTTAACTGCAAGGAGATCCATTCAGTCCATCATAAAGTAGACCAGTCCTGGGTGTTCATTGGAAGGACTGGGTTGAAGCTAAAACTCCAGTACTTTGGCTACCTGATGCAAAGAGCTGACTCATTGGAAAAGACCCTGATGCTGTGAAAGACTGAGGGAAGGAGGAGAAGGGGAAACCAGAGGATGCAATGTTTGGATGGCATCACCAACTCGATGGACATGGGTTTGGGTGAACTCCGGGAGTTGGTGATGCACAGGGAGTCCTGGTGTGCTGCGGTTCATGTTGTCTCAAAGAGTTGGACATGACTGAATGACTGAACCGAACTGAACTGGACAAAAATTAAACATTAAGGATAGATATTAAAAGCAATAAGAGAAAAGCAGTGAATAACATACATGGGGATCCCCATGAGGCTAACAGCTGATCCTTGAAGAGAAACTCTGCATGTCAGAAGTGACAGGATATACTTAAAGAGATGAAAGGGAAATACAATCAATATTACTCTATTCAACAAGAATCTCATTCAAATTTGAAGGAGAAAATGACCACATTGACTGTAGCCCACAAGGCTCCTCTGTCCATGGTAGTTTCCAGGCAAGAATACTGGAGTGGGTTGCCATTTCCTTTTTCAGTAGCATCATTCATTTCAATAATTGCCTTAAATGTGAATGGACTAAATTCTATATACAAAAGACACAGATTGACTGAATGGATACAAAAACAAGACCCCTATATATGCTATTTACAAGAGACAACTCAGACCTACAATTTGAAAGTGAGTCACTGGAAAAATATATTTCATGCAAATGGAAATCAAAAGGAATTGGGAGTAGCTATACTCATGTCAAATAAAATACACTTTTAAATAAAGACCTTTACTAAGAGACACAGAAGAATACTGTATAATGATGAAGGTTTCAATCCAATAAGAAGATATAACAATTATAAGTATGTTTGCACCCAACATGGAGAAGGAAGTGGCAACCCACTCCGGTGTTCTTGCCTGGAAAATCCCAGGGATGGGGGAGCCTGATGGGCTGCCGTCTATGGGGTTGCACAGAGTCGGACACGACTGAAGTGACTTAGAAGCATACACCCAACTTAGGAGAATCTTAATACATAAGGCAAATGCTAACAACCACTAAAGGGGAAATCAACAGTAACAAATAGTGGGAGACTTTAATACTGTATTCACACCAGCAGACAGATCATCCAGACATAAGGTTAATAAGGAAACACAAGCTTTAAATGATACATTGGACCATTGAACCTAATTTTTATCTGCAGCACATTTCATCCAAAAACAGTAGATTGTGCTTTTTCCTCAAGTGTACATGGAACATTTTCCAGTATAGAACATATCTTGGGTCACAAATCAAGGCTTGGAACTTTTTGTTTTAATTGAAATAATTTAAAACATCTTTTCTGACCATAATGTTTTGAGGTTAGATATCAACTACAGGATTAATCTCTATACAAGCAACTCATGCAGCTCAATACCAGAAAAACACAACCCAATCAAAAAGTGGGTAGAAAACCTAAACAGGCATTTCTCCAAAAAAGACATACAGATGGCTAATGATCATATGAAAAGATGCTCAACATTGCTCATTATTAGAGAAATGCAAATCAAAACTATAATGAGGTATCAACTCACACCAATCAGATGTCTATCATCAAAAATCTGCAAAAAAAAATTGATAGCTTACAGTGAACAAGAAGATTTAGCTTCAGGGCAGGGAGCAGGCTTGATCACTCAAGAGCTTTTGTGTAGCACAGTTTTATTAAAGTATGAAAAGGCTTCTGAGAAAGTTTCTGACATAGACATCAGAAGGGGATGGAGAATACCCCAGTCTCTAGTCTTAGCAAAGCTGTATACACTTTTATCAGACCCACTCCCACAACATACATCTTAAGATAACAGGATTAGACTAACCATAGAAAGATCTTACCAGACCCACTCCCACAGTATACAAGTTTTCAGATGAAAAGATTAGTCAGAAGGTTCTTGTTAAGGAGAAACATATCCTCAAGCAAGATCCATTGTTATATTGACTAAGACAAAGCAACATAGGAAAAAATTTGTCTTTTTCTCCTTGAGAGACTCAGACCACTTTCTCCTTCTCAAGGGCCCTCCTTTTCTCCTCCTTGGGGACCCCAGACTTCTTAAAAGTTACCTAGGTATTGACTCTCTCAAAATTAACGCTGAAGAGGATACGAAGAAAAGGGAACCATCTTGCACTGTTGGTGAGAATGTAAATTGATGCAGCCACTGTGGAGAACAGAATAATAATTCCTTAAAAAAATTAGGAATAAAGCTGTCATATGAACCAGTAATCCCAGTACTGGGCATATACCCCAAGGAAACTATAATCTAAAAACACACATGTACCCTCACTGAAGCACTATTTACAATAGCTAGGACCTAGAAGCTATGTAGACGTCCACTGAAGGGCAAATGGATACAGAATTGGTGGTATATATATATATATATATATATATATATATATATATATATATATATATATATATATATTGTTTTTTTTTCAATGAAATATTCAGTTCAGTTCAGTCCCTCAGTCATGTCCGACTCTTTGCGACTCCATGAATTGCAGCATGTCAGGCCTCCCTGTCCATCACCAACTCCCGGAATTCACTCAGACTCACGTCCATCGAGTCCGTGATGCCATCCAGCCATCTCATCTTCTGTCGTCCCCTTCTCCTCCTGCCCCCAATCCCTCCCAGCATCAGAGTTTGAAAGTCAACTCTTCTCATGAGGCGGCCAAAGAACTGGAGCTTCAGCTTTAGCGTCATTCCTTCCAAAGAAATCCCAGGGCTGATCTCCTTCAGAATGGACTGGGTGGATCTCCTGGCAGACCAAGGGACTCTCAAGAGTCTTCTCCAATACCACAGTTCAAAAGCATCAATTCTTCGGTGCTCAGCCTTCTTCACAGTTCAACTCTCACATCCATACATGACCACTGGAAAAACCATAGTCTTGACTAGACGGACCTTAGTCGGCAAAGTAATATCTCTGCTTTTGAATATGCTATCTAGGTTGGTCATAACTTTTCTTCCAAGGAGTAAACATCTTTTAATTTCATGATGCAATCACCATCTGCAGTGATTTTGGAGCCCAAAAAATAAATAAAGTCTGACACTGTTTCCACTGTTTCTCCATCTACTTCCCATGAAGTGATGGGACCGGATGCCATGGTCTTCGTTTTCTGAATGTTGAGCTTTAGGCCAACTTTTTCACTGTCCAGTTTCACTTTCATCATGAGGCTTTTTAGTTCCTCTTCACTTTCTGCCATAAAGGTGGTGTCGTCTGCATATCTGAGGTTATTGATATTTCTCCCGGCAATCTTGATTCCAGCTTGTGCTTCTTCCAGTCCAGAGTTTCTCATGATGTACTCTGCATAGAAGTTAAATAAGCACAGTGACAATATACAGCCTTGACGCACTCCTTTTCCTATTTGGAACCAGTCTGTTGTTTCATGTCCAGTTCAAACTGTTGCTTCCTAACCTGCATACAGATTTCTCAACAGGCAGGTCAGGTGGTCTGGTATTCCCATCTCTTTCAGAATTTTCCACAGTTAATTGTGACCCACACAGTCAAACGCTTTGGCATAGTCAATTAAGCAGAAATAGATGTTTTTTCTGGAACTCTCTTGCTTTTTTCATGATCCAGCGGATGTTGGCAATTTGATCTCTGGTTCCTCTGCCTTTTCTAAAACCAGCTTGAACATCAGGAAGTTCACAATTCACATATTGTTAAAGCCTGGCTTGGAGAATTTTGAGTATTACTTTACTAGGATGTGAGATGAGTGCAATTGTGTGGTAGTTTGAGCATTCTTTGGCATTGCCTTTCTTTGGGATTGAAATGAAAACTGACCTTTTCCAGTCCTGTGGCCACTGCTGAGTTTTCCAAATTTGTTGGCATATTGAGTGCAGCACTTTCACAGCATCATCTTTCAGGATTTGAAACAGCTCAACTGGAATTCCATCACCTCCACTAGCTTTGTTTATATTGAAGCTTTCTAAGGCTCACTTGACTTCACATTCCAGGATGTCTGGCTGTAGATGAGTGATCGCACCATCGTGATTATCTGGGTTGTGAAGATCTTTTTTGTACAGTTCTTCTGTGTATTCTTGCCACCTCTTCTTAATATCTTCTGCTTCTGTTAGGTCCATGCCATTTCTGTCTTCAGTCATAAAAAGGAGCACATTTGAGTCAGTTTCAATGAGGTGGATGATCCTAAACCTGTTATACAGAGTGAAATACATCAGAAAGAGAAAAGCAAACATTGTATATTAATGCATATGTATGGAATATGGAAAGATATTACTGGTTAAGCTTTTTGCAGGGCAGCACTGGAGAAACAGACATGTAGATGAGACTTGTAGACATAGTGGGAGAAAAGAGAGAGAGGGGGACTAATTGAAAGAGTAATATAAAAACTTATACATTACCATACGTAAAATAGTTATCCAGTGGAAATTTGCTGTGTGTTTCAGAGAGCTCAAATATCTGAACAATGCTTCAGAGGAACCTGGAATGTTAGCCCCATGAATCAAGATAAATTGGAAGTGGTCAAACAGAAGATGGCAAGAGTGAACATTAACATTTTAGGAATCAGAACTAAAAGGGATGGGAATGGGCAAATTTAAATTGGATGGCAATTATATATATTTCTAAGGGCAAGACCCTAGAAGAAATGGAGTAGTCTTTATAGTCAAAAGAAGAGTCTGAAATGCATTACTTGAGGGCAATCTCAAAAATGACAGAATGATCTTAGTTTGTTTCCAAGGCAAACCATTCAGGAACACAGTAATCCTAATACATGTTTCAAACAGTAATGCTGAAGAAGTTGAAAAGTTCTGTGAAGACCTGCATGATGTTTTAGAACTAACATCCAAAGATGTTCTTTTCTTTAGAGGGGACTGGAATGCAAAATATGAAGTCAAGAGATACCTTGAGTAACAGGCAAGTCTGGCCTTGGAGTACAGAATGAAGCAGGGCAAAGGCTAGGCAAGTTTTGCCAATAGAACACACTGGTCATAGCAAATACACTCTTCCAAAAATATAAGAGATGACTCTACACAAGGACAATTTCAGATTGTCAATACTGAAATCACATTGATTATACTCTTAGAAGCTGAAGATGGAGGAGCTCTATACGGTCAGCAAAAACAAGATTGGAAGCCAAGATCTTGGTATCCAGTCCAGTAACTTCATGCATATATATGCTGAAACAATGGAAACAGTGAAAGCCTTTATTTTCTTGGGCTCTAAAATCACTGAGGACAGTGACTGAAGCCATGAAATTAAAAGACGCTTGCTCCTTGGAAGAAAAGTGTTGACAAACATAGCGTATTAAAAAGCAGACATTACTTTGCTGACAAATGTATATATAGTCTAAGTTATGCTTCTTCCAGTAGTCATGTTTGGATGTGAGAGTTGGACCATAAAGAAGGCTGAATGCCAAAGAAATGATGCTTTCCAATTGTGGTGACTCTTCAGAGTCCCCTGTCCTGCAAGGAGATCAAACCAGTCAATCCTAAAGGAAATCAACCCTGAACATTCACTGGAGGGACTGATGCTGTTGCTGAGGCTACAATACTTTGGCTACCTGATATGAAGAATCAACTCATTGGAAAATATTCTGATGCTTGAAAAGGTAGAAGGCAGGAGTAGAAGGGGATGACAGAGGATGAGATGGTTGGATGGCATCACCTATCAGTGGACATGAGTTTGACCAAGCTCCTGGAGGTGGTGAAGGACAGGGAAGCCTGGCGTGCTGTAGTCCATGGGTTCTCAAGGCATTGGCGATGACTTAGTGACTGAACAACAACCTGGTCATTAAATGTTTTATTAATGGAAAAAGCTGAGATCTGTCAAAACTTTTTCCTGCCAATATTGAAATGAGTGTAATTTTATGCTTTTTCTATTGTATGATATACTGCATTCTTTTCGTTTTCATATGTGAGCCAATCAAAAAATTCAGCATTTGTGAGATAGTCCCACTTAGTCACATTCTATAATCCTTTTCATATATTACTAATTTAGTGTGTTAGCATTTTGCTGGGAGTTTTTGTATCCATAATCATAAGGGATATTGCTTTATAGTTTTCGTTTTGGGGAAGGCCTTGGTAAGTGTCATGGACACTGCTGTCTTACTGAGGACCAGGAGTCTCTCTTTGAGAGACAACTTTCACTTTATTCTGTGGGTTTGTTTAGATACTAACATTTGAAAATGATTAATTTAGTGGTCTTTTCCATGTTATTATTATTTTAGAGCACAAGTTAACTTACACAGGTCTTTATTTACCATCTCAAAAGTCAGTTGCCTACATTCTGTGTATTATTCTTCCAGTTCTCATTCTCTAGCTACACTGCATAGAACTGTTAAAACCATTTATATCACTCCTATCTTCTGAAAAGCTGCTGCCACTCCACTTCAGGCCTCGAATCTACATCATCTTTCATTAAAAATGTGTATGACATGAAAGTCAGAAACACTCACGTGTTAGGGTAACAAATAGAAGCCAAAGATTTTCATTGCTTATTAATCTTTCCTTTTTTTTGTTTTGCATTTCCCTTTGCTAACCTCCATACCTTGAAGGTCAGATTCACATATCCATATCCCTGAGAAGTGTGTTTCTATTTTCTAGTCTGATAATCTCTCTATCATTGTTTTGTTCAAATATTTACTATATTTGTTGATATCTATTCCATCCTCCAAACATCCATATTCTTAATCTGAAATTAGAATATTTCTAGGAACCGCAAATTCTACAGGCTTGTGTTTTTTTGCGCCAATTTTGGAAATTTTCAGCCATTATTTCTTCAGCATATACATGCACACAAACACACACACACACACACACACACACACACATCCTCTCCTTTTGGGACTGTGATGGCACAAATATTAATCTTTTATTATATTCCAAAATCTCTCTGAGTCTCTGCCAGTTATTTTTTCATCTTTTTTCTCTTTATTAATTTAGATTGAGTAATTTCTATTGTGCTCTTCAAATTCACTGGTTCCCCCCCCCCCCACCCTGTCCTCTCTATTTTGCTGTTACACACATCCACTGAGTTATTTTAATTTTATGATCACAATATTTAGTTTTAAAATGGACATTTGGGTCATCTTTACACATTCTATTTCTTTACTGAGATTTTCTATTTTTTCATTTGTTTCAAACATGTTTGCAATATTTATTTATGCATTTGTTATAGGGCTTTAAAATTCTTGTTCTATAATTCTAATATCTGAATCCTCTTGCTGTCTGATGGTTCTTTTTCCATCCAGTCTGAGATATTCCTTGTTCATGTTACAATGAGTTATAATCAATGAAACTTGAACACTTTTCATATTGTATTACTCTGTATCTTATTTAAGTCTTGTTCTTTTTTATTTATTTATTTTTTTGCTGGCTTCTCATATTGCCCGATAGGTAAGAGTTGGGAAGCTCTAACCTTGTTACTGCCAGTTAAGGTGAAAGTTTGGACTCAGCCTCCTTTGACACCTAGAAATGAGACACTCTGTTGTGACAGCTGGGCTGTAGCATGAATTCATACCCTACCATTGCCTAGAGGGACACTACCTGCACACTATCTTTAGCTGTGAGGGAGAGGGTTGGGGAGAGGTTCACCTCATCACTGGTCCCGCTAGACTGCTGACACTGGAGTCGTGAGGCTTTCTATTCAAGCTGGGATGAATAGAAATCTTCTCTAGCATCACCCTGGCAGGTGAGTTGAATCATCTTGTTACAGCCTGGCAAAAGTGGGAATCTAGGTTCAACATTTGGCCTTTGCTGGGATGCAGTTGCAACTTGGTCTGTGGTATTCACCCAGAAAAAAAGTGGTTAAAAGTCCCCTGTCTTGTTTAGGTGCCTCTTTCCTGTTTTTTTGGCCACAGACATAGGCTTTTGAAGGGACCATTGTTGATATCTGTTGGCATTTCCAGGCTGCCAGCTTCTTCATGATCCAGTCATGAAGTTACACAAAAATCTAGGGAACTCATTACCATCATCCTTTGGATCTTGAACTCCTTAGCTGGCCTGACTTAATCTCTCCATCTTTCCGGGTAATATATTTACTAGGACTTTTAGCTTTTCGTTGTGAGAAGTGCAGAGAAAAGTAGGTATAGCCTATGTTTCTAGATGGGAAAGTTATCTCAAGATCTGTCCATCAATATTTCCCTAGCTTTTTGCATAATGACTCCCAGGTAATAATTTATTGACAAGTAATTGTTAAATGAATGATTTAATAGCAAAATTTTGGGTCTGTTATTTTGGAAATTCCTGGACTCAGTTCAACTGAATTCTGTTTCAGGAACACTTGAGGTTTTCAGAAAACAGAATCTCATTTGAATGGACGTATCACTGAATTTATTTAGAAAAAAATTATAATTGCTGTCACAATATTTTATTCAAATAAAATATTTGATTTGGGGAAAAAAGCAATTTTCTGTTGTTGCTGGCATCATTTGCATTTGAAAATCCCCTAAAACATTTTACTCCTTAAACTTATCATTCTTTGTTGTGCTGATTTACAGTTTCTAAATAATTTAGAGAATGTACTTTGTAATTAAGAACATTCTCATTCACATATGCAAATTCTAATGACTACTTTTTATGATCTTGCTATTTTTAACAGTGTATGTATTGTTGGGATGAAATTTCTTAAAGATCAGATCAATTTTAATAGCTCAGTGTTCTTTTTATAATTGTCTGAATCATTAATTTTTGTTTACCATTGCATGAATGTTGGTTATTTTCTTTAATATTATGGTGTGTATAGGATATGACATAAACACCTTTGCACTTAATGGTGGAATGAACGGTTGTCATTTAGAGGCTCTATAGTCCTGAGAATCAAAAATGGAATTTATTTAAAAGAATTCTCCAGTGGAGATGCTTTGACAAGTTAGGGCCTTGATTGTGGCATTATTTCATCCCTCAGCTCCTGTAACCAGTTTTAGACTAATATAAACCTTTCAAATGCTATTCTTAGTGTTTCCATGGAACAAATCAATTAAACCAAGTTCAGTTAAGGTAACTTTGCTTTCAACAGAAATAATTTGCCAGAAAACAATGTGGTTACAGTGGTTATTCTGAAATTAAGGCAACAAAAAATGCAATTATATATATTCAGGTGATTTTAAGACCGAATGAACATTGTTATAGGAGGACATTTATGAGGTATCATTAATGATGTAGTAAAGAGCAACATACCAAATGGAACCACAGCCATTTTTCACTCTATAAATAGAGAAAGAGAAGAACAAACACAATTTTTCTAACAATCTTAAAACCGTGGCATGAAAATTATTTGAAATTTTAAAATATGTAATAGATGTTATAGAGTTAGCATATTTATCCAGAGCTTTCAGTAGCCCTAAAGGTATTCCATCCCAATTTATAATAAGTGAAACTCAGAGAAGCTAAAGCAAATTTCCCCTGTCACATTGATAATAAATGTTTCAGTCTAGGCCTGAAGGCTTCAGGTTTCTTGAATTGCAGAGTCTGTGTTTCATTATTCATCATTCTTTGTCACATCTTAAAATTTGGAAGTCCTTATTGTTGATAATAATGATGCTTTTTCTCAGATTCTGGGTCATGATTTCTGTAAGTGATCTTAGTGCCCTGATCCCTTTCTTTACTAGCCGAAGGATGTGCTATTATATTTCATCAACTTTAAGATGTCATCTACTGTAATAGACAAAGGTTTCAATGTGCCCTCAAGAAAAAAATATGCCCTGGCACTGAATTTATGTACATCATTAATTGTGGGATATAGTCAGATTTCATAAATATCAGCATGTAAAAATATGTCTTGGAGTCAATAAAATATGATTGATGTCTGGCCTTACAACACTGTTTATCTACGCAATACTGTGCAGAGTAGTAGGGAGAGAGGAAGAGAAGGAGTTGCCAAGAGACCATTTACTTTGTCTGAGTAATTTCTCCAACAGAAGCAGACAGTCAGAATGTTATGTTGACATGACAGTCAAGAAGATCATAATAAAAGAGTTTACTGGAAGAAGTGCCGCCTTATGGTTATAAGAATTGTATCCTTGAGTCCTTACTTGAATGTTGGGTTTCTACTATGCATCTGCCTCTCTTCATTGATTTCATGCCTTTTGGGGTGTCAATACTCTTACTGACAAATTAAAACATATACTCTTACAATAAAATTTCCCATTTGAGTAGAATCATATGAATTCCATCATCACACTTCAATTCTCATTTGATAAGAATGAATCACTGGAAATTTTACTTCTTTGAAAATCAAAGTAGTATAATGTGACAAGAAGATAATTTTAATGACACTTCCTTGGTCTACCTGCAACATACATGGTATACGGTCAGGCCACCCAAGATGGCCTTGAGAGAGCAAGCTGTTCTCTTGTTCTCAGTACACTCCCTGCTCGACCAGGGCCTGCTTCACCTTCACCCTACTTACCTGACTGACCTTTTTACATACTTACCCCCAGCACCAGCTGGCGATTGTTCTTAATAAAGAAACAGTGAGAGGAATACCCTCTGCTAGCTACTCTGGTAACCAAACAGCCAACCTGATGTAATTCCCACTGTAACTTGCAATTTCCTCCTTTCCGCCTGGAGTAAAGACTGCTGCCATGTCCTTCCCATTATTGGCCATACAGAGTGAGGTGTCGCTCCAGGACATTGCTTCAGACATGTAAGACTCCTCATTCATTAAACCACTGATGCCTTCATCGCTAATGCTGGGCTCTCTCTTCAGGCTGGCAGATCTGTGGGGTGCAGCCCAACACATGAACAGTACAGAGAAGACCAAACAGAGCTGCTATAGGGAAAACTGCAGTGTTCTTTTGGTTGCAAAATCCAGACTGTGAATTGTAAATATTTAGTCAGTATCCAATCATGTTATTGATGGGACTAAATACACTGTTTTCTATATTTTTTTTAAGACCAAATTAATCTTAATATGTTCAGTTATCATATAGTTAGTGTGAATAATGCCTTTGAGGATATAGGAAAAGATGAATAAGGCAGGATATGAATCAAGGTTTCCCTGACTCCAGATCTCTCATTCTTAAATGTGATGCTATATTTTCCCTTAAGATATTTTGCTGTCAAGATCTCTAACTTTGTCATGTAGGAATTAACATATTCTAGGACATAGGGAAGACACGATGGTTGACATAGAATAACATAGGTTGGAACTTAACATTTCGAGGCAGGGGCAAGATACCTCCTTATTCAGATCCAAAAACCCATTTTCAACAGCTGCTGGTGGAGAGCTGTCTTCCAACAATGATAAGAATAATACACAATATGATTGTTCAGCATAGGCTATGTGTTATTCTCACTAAAATATCAAATGATGGTATGAAGGTACTTGCTAGAATCCTCAGGTGTCCCTGGCTCTGGGCAAAGAAGTGTTGGACAGGAGGGTCTTTCACTGCTGACCCTTCTCACACTCACCCCTACCCTCAGTAGTAGTGCCCCCTTCTTGGCCTTGACCTCCTCTGACAGCAACACCTTCCCCTCTTCTCATTCCAGCCAAAGGCAGAGTAGCTCTGATTTCCCTGAATTATTTACCAACCTCTTCCTATAATATCACTAATTATAGTTTTATTTTGATTCCCCAAAGACTATTGTGACAGAGGTCCAAAATCTGGGCACTGCTGTCTGTCTCCTGAAATTGTAGCAACCTTAATTCTCCCAGATCCAGTGTGGACACCCTTGTTTATTAAGAAAAGACTCATAAGCAGAGGAGAATGAAAAGTTAAAAAAAGACACAGGGTATTCTTTAATAATTATCATTCTACTTAGTCAATTCTCAGTCCTTGGGTTGAGAAGACTCCCTGGATTAGGAAATGGCACCCCACTTCAGTATCATTGCCTGGAAAATCTCATGGGCAGAGTAGCCTGGTGGACTATAGTCCATGGGGCCACAAAGAGTCAGACACAACTGAGCAACTGAGCACCACCTCTCTAGTGAATGCTGAGTTTACCAAATTATCTGCAATCCCATCTAGGTGCTCTATGCCCTAATTCTTTCCAAAATGGGAGACTTAAATAAAACTTCTAACTTGAATCTGATTGGAAATATATAATTCAGTTTCTCCTGAATCATAACAGTGATTAAAGGTCCCATTATTTGGAGATATTTAAAAGATCGGATATGGCTATCTTTGGGCATATCCTCTGCCTCAAGAGGATTCAGACTCATAGGGCCAAGGTGAATATTCTACCCACTACTCCAAGTTATTATTATAATTCCTTCATCCTGTCTATGGTTTGACTTCCCATTTTGCTCATGAATAAGTCATTGATTTCAACCAATGACAAAAGAAAATTCCTACCACATTGCTTGACAGGTCTTAGCTAAACAGAATGTAGGATATATTTTACTTCAAATGTCATCCTATACTAATAGACCTTTCCATCAATTGTTTTTGAAAAAAGACCATAGCAGTTGGGCCATCATTTTCTGCCTTGGTCTATGAGGCCATTTTTGTTGTTGTTGTTGTTGTTTTTGTTGTTCATAGAACTGCTAAAATTAAATCCAAGAGCTAATTAAGAAAGGGTGGGACCTTCCCAGGTGGTCCCCTGTTAAAGAATCCACCTGGCAATGCAGGAGAAGCAGGAGACCAGGGTTTAATCTCGGGTTGGGAAGATCCCCTTGAGGAGGAAATGTCAACCCACTCCAGTATTCTTGCCTGGAAAATCCCATGAACAGAGGATCCTGGCAGGATGCAGTTCACGGGATTGCAAAAGAGTCAGAGCAAGTGACTCTGTGTTGTTCAGCAACACAACTGAGCAACTGAACATAGACTAAATCAAGGACAATTAATTTCCAAAGGATAAAAGAAAGAGGAAAAGTCTAACTTAAGAGTAATATATACTTTTCTTCTCTCTCCATGGATAAGATGTTTACTTTGTTCACAGTGGAACTGAATGAACTACTGTCTCTCTGGGAAAGATCTAGAGAAGAGTTACATTATGTGAAATTAAAACAAAACAAAACATGTGAGGGGCAAGGGAAATGAATGAAGGTGGTCAAAAGGCACAAACTTGTAGTTATAAAATTAAATAATTTCTTGGGATGTAATGTATGGCATGGTGACTGTACTTAATAATACTATTAATATATTGTATATTTGAAAGTTACTAAGAGAGTACATCTTATAAGTTCTTTTTGAAAGAAAAAGAAATTTGTACTGTGTAGTGTGTTAGTCGCTCAGTTATGCCTGACTATTTGAGACCCCATGAATTGTAGCTGCCAGGATACTCTGTCCACGAAATTCTCCAGACAAGTATACTGGAGTGGGTAGCCATTCTCTTCTCCAGGATATCTGCCCTACCCAGGGATCTAACCTGGGTCTCTTGCATTGCAGGCATATTCTTTATTGTCTGAGTCACCAGAGAAGGCCATAGCATGTGATGGTGGGTGTTAATTAGACTTATTACAGGGACCATTCACAATACACAGAAATATCAAATTTCTATTTTGTACACCTGAAACTAACATAATGTTTTATATCAAGTATACCTCAATTGAAAAAGCAGTATATTATTATTATGTGAGATAATTCATTATTAATTCATGACATTGTACCCAAATCTCAGAGTCCAAATGCATCCTTCATGGCAGTTGCATGGAAAAGAAAATTCAAAATATGCAAAATGTGGAAATTACAGATATACCTAATGACATGTATTAGTACACTACCCTAAATTCTATGTTTCTTGTAATATGTAGTCACTAGTTCTCTATGTTAAACTTGAAGACTAAGAGTTATCAAATATCAGTGGCTTTCAAGATAAAATTTTAAAAGGCTTTCTTAAAAATTAAAAGTATGGAGTTTTATCAATTGAAATGATATCACAAGTATTTTAGAAACTCTGCTCCTTTCTAGGAATGATTGGAAAAAGCATAATGAAATAGCCTATTTAGGTTAGTGTTTTTGGAAAAAAAAACATGAACTGACACTTTAATGTACTAATTTCTTAAAAGAAATTAGTTGCCCTTGATGAAGAAAGCCATACCATTCTTCGCAGTTTAAATAAACTTTAAACAGGCTTTTCCCTAGACTTTAAGTCTCTGATTATCCTCTTTTTAGATTATTTAATTTAGAAAATTTATAATTGTGAATTTTTCCTCTGTCAGTTTGAGATACTCTAAAATACTTCTTGTTGGTTTTATAACACTTAAGGACCTGAGGGCCATTCTTTGAAATAGAACCAGTAAGGAAGGTGAGGCCTCCTTGTGGCTCAGATGGTAAAGCGTCTGCCTGCAGTGCGGGAGACCCAGGTTCGATCCCTGGGTTGGGAAGATCCCCTGGGGAAGGAAATGGCAACCCACTCCAGTATTCTTGCCTGGAAAATTCCGCAGACTAAGGAGTCTGGTAGGCTAGAGTCCATGGGGTCGCAAAGAGTTGGACACGAATGAGCGACTTCACATACACACAAGGAAGGTAGCCTCCCTGTTTCTGATCCTGATTCTGATGGGGAAAGCCTAACTTATATGGCTACCTCACTCCAAGTTGTAAAACTACATTTTGTCATGAAGATTCAAGAAAATTCATTTATCTTCTGGATATAATCAATTAGCAAACAAAGATGATCTACAACCCCACTCCCACCTCAGTTCTCAAAAACTATTCTAGTTCTTAAAAAGTATCAGCAGAATGAAACTCAAATGGATTTCTGACCGATCACAATGGTATTGAACAAGGTCTTCTTTGGATGCTTAATTAAATTTGCCTCATATGATTTTTACTTTGACATCCTTACATAAGTTCTAGTTTTGCCAAAGATCCATGGAATGAATTTGACATATAGTGGTATGTCACAGCATGGTCACTGCCCTAAAAAAAAAAAAAAAAAAAAAAAAAAAAAAAAAAAAATTAATTAACTCAAGGTGGTTTGTAGATCTAAATGTGAAATGCAAACTATGAAACTCCTAGAAGAAACTATAGGAGAAAAACTTTGTAAACTGGATTTTGGTGATAGTTTTGTTTTATGGTGTTGTTATCTTTTTGTTTGTTTTTTTAGATAAAACACCAAAAGCTAGATTCATAAAATAAAACAACTCTACAGTAAATTTTTATGACACCACAAAAGAAATATTTTGGCTGAAATAATTTAAAAAATAAAAATACAAGATTTTTAAGTTACATCTTAAAATGAATCAGTTTTATACACATAGAGATTAGGTAGAAAGGGTAAATTCTCAAAAAAAGTATGAAAAATTATCCCAGGTTTTCATATCTGTTATTTGTTGAAGATTTTTTTTCATTTAATTTCTGCTGCTCCCAAAGTAATAAATTCAAAAATTTACTAACATTTTGCTATGCAATACCCCCGTCTGCTAAATTCAGGGAACTGACCCAAATACTTGCATGGTAGAATTAGATGAATACTATGCTCATATTCCCATAAATGGGTTGTCATTTCCTTCTCCAGAAGACCTTCCTGACACAGGGATCAAATCCGGGTCTCCTGAATTGTAGGCAGACACTTTACCATCTGAGCCACCAGGAAAGTCCTCCTTTATTTTATTTTTATGCTCATATTCTTAATGGCATCTCACATTTTAAAATGCAACAATTCATATCAACTTTTTTTTAGACTGCTTTAATAGGTCTATATCCTTGCTCACTGCACCACACTTACTATAATTTTCCTTTCTTGAATATTATGAATTTTTCAGACATTAATTTTTTTCTGGTTATCAGTGGATATCAGCATTATCAAGAATGAAGTTTCTTTGTTTATGCCTTAATAGAATCCTTAAACAAACAAAATGAATTTGTCATAAGGTACTAGGCTATCTAACCAAGATATAGATAGAATTGCATATGGGCCTCAGAAGATTGAGACAAAAGTGAAAAAAGCCTTTATGTACCAGATAGTTTCCACTCTCCATTCTCACTACTTTTGCTACCTTTTCTTTCACTCTTTTTCTATTTTTCATTCTCTTTCTCTCTGGACAGGTTTTTTCTTTCTACCCCAGTCTACAAGTCAGAATCACAACACCATATCTCTGCAACCCCTCCAGACTTGGTAAAGTCCTCTTGTTTTTACAGCACTCATATGTCCCACCTCTTCCATAACTTATTGCTTGCATTTTCCTGCAATCTCACTGAGGGCTTCTTAGTTGTTTAATATATAATATGGCTCATTTTTATAGTGGCAACCATAAATTTCAAATCAAAACCTAGGATGCATGATGTGAGATTTTATATGAGAATGAACTGCATATTTGAAATTATGACAGTATTCCAAGGTCTGGTTGATTTGATCTAATACTATTTCACAATATTGAAGTGCTGTTTATTTTTTTCACTAATAACTAATTTGTCTCAGTGTTTCTCTTAAGTCTAACATACTTGTTAGGGCAGTTTAAATGATTTATTCTACACATCAGTTCGGTTCAGTCACTTAGTCGTGTCCGACTATTTGTGACCCCATGAATCGCAGCACACCAGGCCTCCCTGTCCATCACCATCTCCCGGAGTTCACTCAGACTCATGCCCATCGAGTCCATGATGCCATCCAGCCATCTCATCCTTGGTCACCCCCCTTCTCCTCCTGCCCCCAATCCCTCCCAATATCACAGCATTTTCCAATGAGTCAACTCTTCACATGAGGTGGACAAAGTACTGGAGTTTCACTTTTAGCATCATTCCTTCCAAATAAATCCCAGGGTTGATCTTCAGAATGGACTGGTTGGATCTCCTGGAAGTCCAAGGGACTCTCAAGAGACTTCTCCAACACCACACTTCAAAAGCATCAATTCTTCTGCGCTCAGCCTTCTTCATAGTCCAACTCTCACATCCATACATGACCACAAGAAAAACCTTGACTAGACGGACCTTAGTCAGCAAAGTAATGTCTCTTCTTTTGAATATGCTATCTAGGTTGGTCATAACTTTTCTTCCAAGGAGAAAGCGTCTTTTAATTTCATGGCTGCAGTCACCATATGCAGTGATTCTGGAGCCCAAAAAAATAAAGTCTGACACCGTTTCCACTGTTTCCCTATCTATTTCCCATGAAGTGATGGGACCAGATGCCATGATCTTCGTTTTCTGAATGTTGAGCTTTAGGCCAACTTTTTCACTCTCCTCTTTCACTTTCATCAAGAGGCTTTATAGCTCCTCTTCACTTTCAGCCATAAGGGTGATGTCATCTGCATATCTGAGGTTATTGATATTTCTCCTGGCAATCTTCATTCCAGCTGGTGTTTCTTCCAGTCCAGAGTTTCTCATGATGTACTCTGCATAGAAGTTAAATAAGCAGGGTGACAATATACAACCTTGACATACTCCTTTTCCTATTTGGAACCAGTCTGTTGTTCCATGTCCAGTTGTAAGTGTTGCTTCCTGACCTGCATACAGATTTCTCAAGAGGCAGGTCAGGTGGTCTGGTATTCCCATCTCTCTCAGAATTTTCCACAGTTTATTGTGATCCACACAGTAAAAGGCTTTGACATAGTCAATAAAACAGAAATAGATTTTTTTCTGGAGCTCTCTTGCTTTTTCCATGATCCAGCAGATGTTGGCAATTTGATCTCTGGTTCCTCTGCTTTTTCTAAGACCAGCTTGAACATCAGGAAGTTCACGGTTCACATATTGCTGAAGCCTGGCTTGGAGAATTTTGAGCATTATTTAACTAGCATGTGAGATGAGTGCAATTGTGCAGTAGTTTGAGGATTCTTTGGCATTGCCTTTCTTTGGAACTGGAATGAAAACTGACTTTTTCCAGTCCTGTGGCCACTGCTGAGTTTTCCAAATTTGTTGGCATACTGAGTGCAGCACTTTTACAGCATCATCTTTCAGGATTTGAAACAGCTCGACTGGAATTTCATCACCTCCACTAGCTTTGTTCGTAGTGATGCTTTCTAAGGCCCACTTGACTTCACATTCCAAGATGTCTGGCTCTAGATGAGTGATCACATCATCATGACTATCTGGGTCGTGAAGAACTTTTTTGCACAGTTCTTTCGTGTATTCTTGCCACCTCTTCTTAATATCTTCTGCTTCTGTTAGGTCTATACCATTTCTGTCCTTTATTGAGTCCATCTTTGCATGAAATGTTCCCTTGGTATCTCTAATTTTCTTGAAGAGATCTCTAGTCTTTCCCATTCTGTTGTTTTCCTCTATTTCTTTGCATTGATCTCTGAAGAAGGCTTTGTTTTCTCTTGCTATTCTCTGGAACTCTGCATGCAGATGCTTATATCTTTCCTTTTCTCCTTTGCTTTTCGCTTCTCTTCTTTTCTCAGCTGTTTGTAAGGCCTCCCCAGACAGCCATTTTACTTTTTTGCATTTCTTTTCCATGGGGATTGTCTTCATCTCTGTCTCCTGTACAATGTCATGAACCTCATTCCATAGTTCATCAGGCACTATGTCTATCAGATCTAGGTCCTTAAATCTATTTCTCACTTCCACTGTATAATCATAAGGGATTTGATTTAGGTCATACCTGAATGGTCTAGTGGTTTTCCCTACTTTCTTCAATTTGAGTCTGAATCTGGAATAAGGAGTTCATGATCTGAGCCACAGTCAGCTCCTAGTCTCGTTTTTGTTGACTGTATAGAGCTTCTCCATCTTTGACTGCAAAGAATATATTCAATCTGATTTTGTTTTGACCATCTGGTAGGGTCCATGTGTAAAGTCTTCTCTTGTGTTGTTGGAAGAGGGTGTTTGCTATGACCAATGTAATTTCTTGACAAAACTCTATTAGTCTTTGCCCTGCTTCATTCCACGTTCCAAGGCCAAATTTGCCTGTTACTCCAGGTGTTTCTTGAGTTCCTACTTTTGCATTCCAGTCCCCTATAATGAAAAGGACATCTCCTTTGGATGTTAGTTCTAAAAGATCTTGTAAGTCTTCATTAAACCATTCAACTTAGCATTACTGGTTGGGGCATAGACTTGGATAAATATGATATTGAATGGTTTCCCTTGGAGATGAACAGAAATCATTCTGTCGTTTTTAAGATTGCATCCAAGTACTGCATTTTGGACTCTTTTGTTGACCATGATGGCTACTCCATATCTTCTGAGGGATTCCCGCCCTCAGTAGTAGATATAATGGTCATCTGAGTTAAATTCACCCATTCCAGTCTGTTTTAGTTCGCTGATTCCTAGAATGTTGACGATCACCCTTGCCATCTCTTGTTTGACCACTTCCAATTTGCCTTGATTTTGGACCTGACATTCCAGGTTCCTGTGCAATATTGCTCTTTACAGCATTGGGTCTTGCTTCTATCACCAATCACATCCACAACTGGGTATTATTTTTGCTTTGGCTCTATCCCTTCATTCTTTCTGGAGTTATTTTTCCACTGATCTCCAGTAGCATATTGGGCACCTAATGACCTGGGGAGTTCCTCTTTTCGTATCCTACCATTTTGCCTTTTCATACTGTTCATGGGCTTCTCAAGGCAAGAATACTGAAGTGGTTTGCCATTCCCTTCTCCAGTGGACCACATTCTGTCAGACCTCTCCACCATGACCCGCCCATCTTGGGTTGCCCCACAAGCATGTGTTGTTTCATTGAGTTAGACAACGCCGTGGTCCTAGTGTGATTAGATTGACTAGTTTTCTGGAAGTATTGTTTCAGTGTGTCTGCCCTCTTATGTCTTCCTGAAGCACCTACCATCTTACTTGGGTTTCTCCTACTTTGGGCGTGGGGTATCTCTTCACAGCTGCTCCAGCAAAGCACAGCCTCTGCTCCTTACTGCCACCGTTCCTGACCTTCAATGTGGAATAGCTCCTCTAGGCCTTCCTGTGCCTGCTCAATCACGGCTCCTCCGGTTGCTCCTCCTGGCCACTGTCCCTGGCCTTGGGTGTGGGTGGCTCCTCCCAGCTGCCGCCCCTGGCCTCGGGCTCGGGGTGGCTCCTCAGGGTCACCACCCCTGGCCTCGGGCGCAAGGTGGCTTCTCCTGGCCACCCCTGACCTCGGACGCAGGGTGTCTTCTCCTGGCCACCACTGGCCTCGAACATGGCGTAGCTCCTCCTGGCCGCCGCCCTGACCTCAGACGCGGGGTGTCTCCTCCCGGCCGCCCCTGACCTTGGATGCGGGGTGGCTCCTCCCAGCCATTCTTGCACCATCGCAGCCTGGCACTCTGGGCCGCTGTCCCTGACTTTGGACGTGGGGTAGCTCTCGGCCGCACTTAGTGTGCGGGCCCACCGCCAACTCCTGAGCCATCCCTCTAGAATGTATTTAACTTTCCTTTTTATCAAAACAATAAGTGAAAGGTGATTATTAAGACAGCATTCTTAAAAGCTTATAGGAAATGAGATAACATGGTTAAATTTCCCTTTGTAAACTACTGAAACACATTGTCTTTATCATTTACATGACATGTCATATTACTCTTTCATTTTACTTACAAACAAGTTATTATCCCCTTAAGAGAAAGATGGTTTGATCCCACTTCATAAAGCAATGACTGCCATTAGCAGATTCTAAGTAAACAGTTACTGCAAATTATGGGTAAAGATAATAATAGATTTTGTGTTTATTAATTAACATATAAAAAAACTTTTCCATTTATGAGATCTGATAAACTATGAGATTTTAGTATTTTGTTGACTCCTCAATTATATACACATTTCTTAATCATCTAGACATCCACAGTAAATAACCCATGGGCTTATACAAAATGTACGCATTAAACTTTTGAATGAAAAGCTAGCAAAGAAATATAAATTGAAGTTTAATTGTAATGAAGTTACATTTAGTTTTTGTGCAGTTTGTCTTATCCTCAATGCAAATGACTCCTTTAGGTTAAACAGAGTTTTTCTTTTCAGTATCTGTCCTATTCCTTGAGTTCTGTTCTCATGTTATACCACTGTTTATATCTCAAGCTCTTAGGTTACACTGCCAGGCATACTATAATGTCCATAACTGAGACCTTATTTTGCTGACAAAGGTCAGTATAGTTAAAGCTATGGTTTTTCCAGTAGTCACATATGGATATGAGAGTTGGACCATACAGAAAACTGAACACTGAAGAATTGGTGCTTTTGAATTGTGGCATTGGAGAAGACTCTTGAAAGATTCCTTGAACAACAAGGAAATTAGATCAGTCAATCCTAAAGGAAATCAGTCCTGGGTATGCACTGTAAGCACTGATGCTGAAGCTGAAGCTCCAATACTTTGGCCTCTTGATGTGAAGAACTGACTCCTTGGAAAAGATCCGGATGCTGGTGTCAGGAGTGTGTGTTATTTCCTAGGTTCTGTCTTGCCACAGAAAAAATTTGGAAGGGTGGACCAGTATTACAGATCCGTTATAGCTCAGAGGTTTATTTGGCAAACAAAGGCTAGCGCACCATAGAGTCATGAGGTCGGGCTGATCTCAAAGGAGAGACCTCAGTCTACCTTAGCTTCCTATTTTTATGTTTTGTCTCCTCCCCACTGAGCCTGCTCTATGAAAATTGGGCTAGCCAGGAAGGGGTTGTGTTTGTTTCATCTGAGGTTCTCACTCTGGTCCGTGGATTTTCTTTTGTTCCATTTTCAAGGGCTTTTCCCTTTCTTTGTCTTTTATCCACTGCCATTTTGGACTCCTTTTTCCTATTCTAACTACCTAACACTGAGAAAAATTGAAGGCAGAAGAAAGGGACAACAGAGGATGAGACTGTTTGATGGCATCACTCTCTATTAATAATTTGTCTAACCTTCCATGCATATTTTGCATCTAGCTTATTAATGTCTTTTCTATTTCAAGATGTGTGCCAACATTTGGTCCATTTAGTACCTATGTGGAGGACCTCTCTTACATATTAGCTTAGAAAGTACTTTGATCCTAAGCAAGTATTTACTATAGCACAAGTGCTCAGTCACACAGTTGTGTCTGACTATTTGAGACCCTATGGACTATAACCCACCAGGCTCCTCTGTGGAATTTTCCAGACAAGAACACTGGAGCAGGTTGGCATTTCCTACTCCAGTGGATGTTCCCAACCCAGGGATTAAACCCACATATCTTGTATCTCCTGCATTGGCAGGTGGATTCTTAACCACTACATCACCTGGGAAGTCCTGCTATACCACAGGGGACTATATTCAATTTTATAATAACCTATACTGGAAAACAATTAGAAAAAAAACATATATGATATGAATAACTTTGTTGTGCACATGTAAATAATGCAATTTTGTAAATCAACTATACTTTAATGAAAAAAAACTAATTGATCCATTCAACTCCAGTAATTTTCATCCTTGTATAATTAGCCCCTGACTTTTCATAGCCATATCCTGAGGGCTCATATCTTTCCACCTCATACATGTAAAATACTAATATCCCTTCCATCTCATGCTCTCAGGTCATTGATACTTGCTTTGTAACCTTCTAAAGCTCTCAAGATTTTTATCTTTCCTTTACCACAAGGTCAAAGACCTTCTGGCTTTATTTCTCTATTTTAAGCACCACAGAATAAAGTCTTTGGAACTGCTCAGTTATTTTAAACATTTGTTTTTAATTTGTTTACTCAAAATACCTAAACCTAGAATTATCTTTTTTCATTTAAATTTATCTGGCATATTTAATCTTATAAATTTCTTAACTTTGTAAATACCTTATAAAAGGATGATGTTAACTTCAAGTTAAACTTTAGTGTCATTACTCAATACTCAATTTTTTTCTTGCTTGCTATTAAAAACAATCTCCTTTCTGAAATTTCATAATTTTTCTTACAATCTTTAGCCAACTTCCTACCTTCTACTTGCCTTCTAGTATTTCTTTGCCTCCTTCTATGTTAATAAATATAAAAATCTATGATATACCTAGGTAATTCTTTGGAAATTTCCCACTTAGGCCCTTATCTATTTCATACCCAGCCACAATTCTTGCCCTCCAGTATTAAAGGCTAAGACTGCCACACTCTTAATCTTCATCTTATACTTGCTCACTGTCTTAGACCTTGTTTCCTAATTTAGTAGTAGTAGTAGTAGTAGTAGTGTGGTCAGTCATATCTGACTGTTTGCAACACTATGGACTGTAGTCCACCAGGCTTTTCTGTCCATGGGATTCTCCAGACAAGAATACTGGAGGGGGTTGCCATTTCCTCCTCCAGGGGATCTTCCGAACCCAGGGATCAAACCTGGGTCTCCTATGTTGCTTGCAGATTCTTTACCATTAGTGCCACTTGGGAAGGCCCTTCATAATTTAGCTCCCCATCAATTCTTATATACTCAAACTTTCACTCCCTAATGCTGAGAACTTCTTTTCAATTTCTACTCAGAAGTACAAGAAAATAAAATTTCTAAATACAGCATTCCCCTGTGACTTTAGCTCAACTCATTTTCTTCCCTTTCAGTTCTATTTCTGAAAGAACAGTGATGAATCAGTCTATCTCTGTCTATCTGTTAACACACTATTATTGAAACCTTTCTGATGTCAAGCTCTGTACTACAGCTGGGGATGGTATGAAACACATGGTAGAGTTGATGTGCCTGTTCCCATGGCACTTCAAGCTCTATTTGCTCACCTCCCATTCGATCTTCAACCTATGGTAATTATGATTCTACTTTAGCCATTTCACTGAACCAACTTTGCTTTTTATCTCTTTGTTTCTTGATTTCTATCAAAGCAAGTAAACTTTTTTGGCATTTGTCTTCTTATGTATTTATCCTATACTTTAAGATATTGATCTTTCTTTTTATTTTTCTCCACTCTGGATATTTTTAACCTAAAACATATTTTGTTCTGTTTCTGACTCTTTCTCTTAGTCTTTCATGGGATCCTCTTTCTCAATTCACAACTTACAAAATTGTAAGTTGGCAGGATTCAGGTTTCTGATACTTCCCACATTCTCTTTTATGGCTTCAACTATTATGAATAGCTGACATCAGACTGCTGTATTAAAAACGTTAAAAGTAAAGATATGTAAAATCTTGGGTATTCCTAGACCATTTCAAATTCCTAATGATTTCAAATAAACACTATATTTTCTCATCTTCTTGATTTAAGTTGGCTGTTATTTATCAAATCTTGTTTATTTTTATTTATAATTATCATTTGTGTGGTGTTTTCTCTCAACACATAACACAAATAGCCTATCCAAAGAGTTATTTGAGTTGTCTACAAAATGGTATTTATATTGTCTCTTCAATACTCTATACTTGTTAACAGAATATGCTGGTTAAAACTTGTGTTTGATACCTTGTTTAATGCTCTTGTAACATACATGAATAGAGATAGACATAATTAATCAAACACAACTTGTTTTAGGCCATAGTGTTTATCATTGTTTCTAAACAAAGTTCCAAGAGCAATCTTAGGGGAAAAAAAATATGAGAGATGGTTTAGAGCTTGATACTGAATGAAAGTGATAGCACTAGTCCCTCAGTAGAGTCCAACTCTGCTACTTAGTGGACTGTAGCCGGCTAGGCTCCTCTGTCCATTGAATTCTCCAGGCAAGAATACTGGAGTGGGTGACTATTCACTTCTCCAGGGGATCTTCTCAATCCAGGTATCGAACTCAGATCTCCTGCACTGCAAGCAGATTCTTTTCTGCCTGAGCCACCAGGAAAGCCCTGATATTGAATAGCAATATATAAATGCAATATACTCTCTTTTGGCATTCCTCTGAAATCAAGTGGAAATCAGATTAGACACACTTATACATTTGAACTTACCCTAAGGAAGCAATGGCCTTTATCCATTGTTTATGGACAAATATCATAATTTCTGAGCAAAATTTAAGAAAATATTTATTACTATGTTCCATAGTAGGTTCATATACCTTACTTGTTGCTTGAAGTAATTATTATAACCCTACAAAGTTAAGTGAGTTTTAAGGTCTTTACTATTCTAATTTTCAGTGATTCTGTGGAACCAAGAATAACTTCTATTACTTTGCTCTGATTGCATGACTTGTGCAGCTTATCTAATAAATTCAAATCAATATTTTTTATTTACTGAAAACATGCATGCCACAAATCTGAAATTACTAATTCAAAAGAGAGTATTACATCATTTAAACTTTAATTTTATTTCAGAAAAAAGACTCTGAATTGGGGTTGCATTAACAGTTCTCTATAACTAGACCATTTAAACAAGCTATGTAGCCCTATTAGCTCACAAATGGACACATGAAAAATGCTAATAGCCTAGAAAATCCACCGCAAGAATAATATATTGAATTTGAAATTTCTATCTGCAGTAAATTTTTGTGGCCAAGTTACAAAACACTCAATCTAAGGACTTATAATGTAAATGCAAAAAGACCTTTAAATTTAAGAGCAAGGAAAGATACTGCTGTCATATAAAAAGAATTCTTTTCCTACAAAAGGTGGAATACATAAGTCATTGCTATGAAAAATATCTTCCTTCTTAGTTATATTCAATCTGCAAATCATAGACTCATTCTTGCTAGCAAAAAATGACTTGGATTTGATTTTAATGTTGATTTTTTTTCATGCTTCTCCTCATTCTGCATCTGTTCTGACTCTTCCTTTCAATCATTTCCTTTGTGATTGCTTAGCTTCCTTAGCTTCATGCTTCCTATATTTTGTTAGACTAAAATGTAATGTACTCACAGTTTATATTGGCAGGTCCATGCAGCTAGTCAGCTCAGAAGGTAGCTTTCATTTCAAATGGGCAAGGCAGGTGAGTGTTGTAGAGGGGAAAGGCAGACAGCAGAAAATGGAGGCAGAGGGGAAGAAAAACCCTATTTATATTTCTGAAGTGACTGATGTTCCTTCTTGCACAAGTTATTCCAGAAGAGAATACCTCTCTTCAGATAAGTACTAATAGCTGTGCCATCTGCAGAGCAAGATACCTGTTTTAAAACACGTACTTGGGATTATTTTTTAAGGTGTAATATCTGTCTTCTATTTATTTATATTTGGTCAACTATCTTTTGGTCTGCTGGCTTCATTAGTTCCCATTTCCTCTGCTTTTGGCTCACCTTGCATTCTGCTGTGCACTAGTAATGAATTGGTTTGGGAGAAGCATCTGGTCAGAAAATCTCTTCTATTTGAAGATTTTTACAGTGTGCCAAGTTGTTTGGTCATCATATTAACCAATGGAAAAAAAGAATTAGGTTTTACTCTACAGTTTTATTTTTTTAATATAATAGATCTATAATAAAAGTATAATAAATGGCTCTCTATGCCCAGACAGAAAAATTTTACTTTCATTCCTCTCATTAAGAACCTTCTTAGATTTCCAGGGATTGCCTGAGCAACAGAATACTAAATTCTGCCTGTATATGTGAGCAGTAATTATATATTCTGGGTTGCAGAAAGCACTTGACAGGGCTCTGAGGAAGTCTGTTCCTCATTTCATCATTTCATGCAGCCCTGGTCTTGCTGACTTCACAGAGCACTAATAGAACATGTTAATGGAGTTTATTCTGTCACAAATGCTGCCAGTTAAGAAGATGATTGCCATGTATGGAAAACCAGACTTTCTGACTTCTGCCTAAAGATGTATAGAAATATTAAATCTGTTATCTGCCATAGTGGAAATGCATAAATATTGACTTCCTAATATAAGTGCAGGTGGACTTTAGTATTTCAAAGTAGCCATTGCAGAATATTTTGGACATCTATGATTGCAAAACCTATAGTAAATTATAGTTGCTTGTTTTCTTTGTTAATGTATCAGACACCAACATGAGTGTGCTTTCTTTTTTCCAGAAAGTCAAATTATCTCGAACAGAGAGATGAGAAACTCATATTTGATGAGCTGAATTTAAACCAAATTGTGCTGTTTAATAAGTAACTAGCAGCCTTGGATTGATGTTGATAAAGATGTAAAAACCAAATGTTGTTTCCCAAGCTGCAAAATTGTATGTTATTCATGCTAAAATATGAAGCTGATTATAAGATTCAATGGTAATCAGACTGAATTAATAGGAGTCCTTTAATAATCCTTCATTTTCTCAATACTTCTGACAATTCAAGTAAATAAAAATTGAGAGCATATGACAGTTCAGAAAATGAATTTAGCATCTTACTTAGAACCTAAAATATTTCTCCAACTGATCTGTAAAACTACCTAATTAAAATATTATTTTATGGACTTCAAGGTTTTTGAAAAAATATGGGTTTCCACAAGGTTTCTAAAAGAATGGATTTAGAATGGATTCCCACTTACATGAATCTAATTTCCACTTACATGAATCGAATTTATAGTTGAAGCTAATCAAGAATGAAAGACATATGTGGTTGTTGTCAGCTTAGAACAAAATTCTTAATTGTGATGTGTACAATATATCACTATTTTAATTTAATATTTCCCTAGATAAGGCTAAAGGCTTTGGCTTTATTCCAGGTAAATAATATCTAGTAGAAGTTAGTTCCTGAAAAAAAAGTCTTGAGTTCCCGAAATTTTTTTAAGTAATGTTTTACAGCATTATTGAAATGCTTTTCTACTCAAACCTCCATGAGGTTAAAAAAGATTTTTTTGTTCATAAGTTATATAAATCTACTCCATTATATAAATATTTATACATTATATGTACAATTTTAAAAATGGAAATAGATTCATTATAAAATTTGTCGCTGAAAATTCAGCTTTAAAACTAGATCTTTTAAGATTTAGAAGCAGTAGTAATCATCCAAGAGCAGAAAGTAATTTCATGACCACAAATTTGGTGTTTTCTCATAACAACCTCAACATTCTAATTTGTGGGTTATCCTTCTGTCTCCAACTCATGATAGATTAAATGTTATATTTGTCAATTTAGAGACCAGCATGTTAATAATTCATCTTTTGAATGAAGCATGCATTAAGGATAATGATAATGGATTTGCATTGGGAGGATATGTTACCTAGTAATATAGGCAAGAGGTCATTTTCTTCTACTTCTGGATATGGGAGCTCATTCATCAAAAAAAAAAAAAAAAAGCCATCCTAACAAAAAATGACTGTAAACACTAGATCTATCACAAAGTTATTCTTCAAACAGCACTGTAAAGCATCCAAAATTTCTAGGCTCTAAAGATGCAAAGAATTAAAGGTCCCAGAGAGAAAGGGAGAGTATTGATTTGAGTTTTATATTATTTATTGCTTTTATCCTGAATGTATTTATTGGTTCCTATGCTAAATATGTGAGAGGATAAGAATGTAAGCAGAAAACAGAGGGTAAGAGAATAAAATGGTGAACACAGCACTCATTATAGTCTTACAGAAGTAGGCTTAAAATTTGCCAAAGGATGGATATGTCTCCAAAAATATTTTATTTATTTATTTATTTATTTAAAATTTTTATTTTTACTTTATTTTACTTTACAATACTGTATTGGTTTTGCCATACATTGACATGAATGCACCACAGGTGTACATGTGTTCCCAAACATGAACCCCCCTCCCACCTCCCTCCCCATAACATTTCTCTGGGTCATCACTGTGCACCAGCCCCAAGCATGCTGTATCCTGCATCAGACATAGACTGGTGATTCGATTCCTACATGATAGTATATATGTTTCAATGCCATTTTCCCAAATCATCCCACCCTCTCCCTCTCCCTCAGAGTCCAAAAGTCCGTTATACACAGCTGTGTCTTTTTTCCTGTCTTGCATACAGGGTCGTCATTGCCATCTTTCTAAATTCCATATATATGTGTTAGTATACTGTACTGGTGTTTTTCTTTCTGGCTTACTTCGCTCTGTATAATCGGCTCCAGTTTCATCCATCTCATCAGAACTGATTCAAATGTATTCTTTTTAACGGCTGAGTAATACTCCATTGTGTATATGTACCAAAGCTTTCTTATCCATTCATCTGCTGAGGGACATCTAGGTTGTTTCCATGTCCTGGCTATTATAAACAGTGCTGTGATGAGCATTGGGGTGCATGTGTCTCTTTCAATTCTGGTTTCCTTGGTGTGTATGCCCAGCAGTGGGATTGCTGGGTCATATGGCAGTTATATTTGCAATTTTTTTAAGGAATCTCCACACTGTTCTCCATAGTGGCTGTACTAGTTTGCATTCCCACCAACAGTGTAGGAGGGTTCCCTTTTCTCCACACCCTCTCCAGCATTTATTGCTTGCAGATTTTGGGATTGCAGACATTCTGACTGGTGTGAAGTGGTACCTCATTGTGGTTTTGATTGGATTTCTCTGATAATGAGTGATGTTAAGCATCTTTTCAAGTGTTTGTTAGCCATCCGTATGTCTTCTTTGGAGAAATGTCTATTTAGTTCTTTGGCCCATTTTTTGATTGGGTCTTTTATTTTTCTGGAATTGACCTGCATAAGTTCCTTGTATATTTTTGAGATTAGTTGTTTGTCAGTTGCTTCATTTGCTATTAATTTCTCCCATTCAGAAGGCTGTCTTTTCACCTTGTGTATATTTTCCTTTGTTGTGCAGAAGCTTTTAATTTTAATTAGATCCCATTTGTTTATTTTTGCTTTTATTTCCAGAATTCTGGGAGGTGGATCATAGAGGATCCTGCTGTGATTTATGTCAGAGAGTGTTTTGCCTATGTTCTCCTCTAGGAGTTTTATAGTTTCTGGTCTTACATTTAGACCTTTAATCCATTTTGAGTTTATTTTTGTGTGCAGTGTTAGAAAGTGATCTAGTTTCATTCTTTTACAAGTGGTTGACCAGTTTTCCCAGCACCACTTGTTAAAGAGATTGTCTTTACTCCATTGTATATTCTTGCCTCCTTTGTCAAAGATAAGGTGTCCATATGTGTCTGGATTTATCTCTGGGCTTTCTATTTTGTTCCATTGATCTATATTTCTGTTTTTGTACCAGTACCATACTGTCTTGATGACTGTGGCTTTGTAGTAGAGCCTGAAGTCAGGCAAGTTGATTCCTCCAGTTCTATTCTTCTTTCTCAAGATTGCTTTGGCTATTCAAGGTTTTTTGTATTTCCATACAAATCTTGAAATTATTTGTTCTAGTTCTGTGAAAAATATCGCTGGTAGCTTGATAGGGATTGCATTGAATTTGTAAATTGCTTTGGGTAGTATACTCATTTTCTCTATATTGATTCTTCCGATCCATGAACATGGTATATTTCTCCATCTATTAGTGTCCTCTTTGATTTCTTTCATTAGTGTTTTATAGTTTTCTATATATAGGTCTTTAGTTTCTTTAGGTAGATATATTCCTAAGTATTTTATTCTTTTCATTGCAATGGTGAATGGAATTGTTTCCTTAATTTCTTTTTCTACTTTCTCATTATTAGTGTATAGGAATGCAAGGGATTTCTGAGTGTTGATTTTATATCCTGCAACTTTACTATATTCATTGATTAGCTCTAGAAATTTTCTGGTGGAGTCTTTAGGGTTTTCTATGTAGAGGATCATGTCATCTGCAAACAGTGAGAGTTTTACTTCTTATTTTCCAGTTTGGATTCCTTTTATTTCTTTTTCTGCTCTGATTGCTGTGGCCAAAACTTCCAGAACTATGTTGAATAGTAGCGGTGAAAGTGGGCACCCTTGTCTTTTTCCTGACTTTAGGGGAAATGCTTTCAATTTTTCACCATTGAGGATAATGTTTGCTGTGGGTTTGTCATATATAGCTTTTATTATGTTGAGGTATGTTCCTTCTATTCCTGCTTTCTGGAGAGTTTTTATCATAAATGGATGTTGAATTTTGTCAAAGGCCTTCTCTGCATCTATTGAGATAATCATATGGCTTTTATTTTTCAATTTGTTAATGTGGTGAATTGCAGTGATTGATTTGCAGATATTGAAGAATCCTTGCATCCCTGGAATAAAGCCCACTTGGTCATGGTGTATGATCTTTTTAATGTGTTGTTGGATTCTGATTGCTAGAATTTTATTGAGGATTTTTGCATCTATGTTCATCAGTGATATTGGCCTGTAGTTTTCTTTTTTTGTGACATCTTTGTCAGGTTTTGGTATTAGGGTGATGGTGGCCTCATAGAATGAGTTTGGAAGTTTGCCTTCCTATGCAATTTTCTGGAAGAGTTTGAGTAGGATAGCTGTTAGCTCTTCTAGAAATTTTTGGTAGAATTCAGCTGTGAAGCTGTCTGGACCTGGGTTTTTGTTTGCTGGAAGGTTTCTGATTATAGTTTCAATTTCCGTGCTTGTGATGGGTCTGTTAAGATTTTCTATTTCTTCCTGATTCAGTTTTGGAAAATTGTACTTTTCTAAGAATTTGTCCATTTCTTCCACATTGTCCATTTTATTGGCATATAATTGCTGATAGTAGTCACTTATGATCCTTTCTTTTTCTGTGTTGTCTGTTGTGATCTCTCTATTTTCATTTCTAATTTTATTGATTTGATTTTTCTCTCTTTGCTTCTTGATGAGTCTGGCTAATGGTTTGTGAATTTTATTTATCCTTTCAAAGAACCAGCTTTTGGCTTTGTTGATTTTTGCTATGGTCTCTTTTGTTTCTTTTGCATTTATTTCTGCCCTAATTTTTAAGATTTCTTTCCTTCTACTAACTCTGGGGTTCTTCAATTCTTCCTTTTCTAGTTGCTTTAGGTGTACAGTTAGGTTATTTATTTGACTTTTTTCTTGTTTCTTGAGGCATGCCTCTATTGCAATGAACTTTCCTCTTAGCACTGCTTTTAAAGTGTCACACAGGTTTTGGGTTGTTGTGTTTTCATTTTCATTTGTTTCTATGCATATTTTGATTTCTTTTTTGATTTCTTCTGTGATTTGTTGGTTATTCAGAAGTGTGTTGTTCAACCTCTATATGTGGGAATTTTTAATAGTTTTTCTCCTGTAATTGAGATCTAATCTTAATGCATTATGGTCAGAAAAGATGCTTGGAATGATTTCGATTTTTTTGAATTTATTAAGTTTAGATTATGGCCCAGGATGTGATCTATCCTGGAGAAGGTTCCATGAGCACTTGAGAAAAAGGTGCAATTCATTGTTTTGGGGTGAAATGACCTATAGATATCAATTAGGTCTAACTTATCTAATATATCATTTAAAGTTTGCGTTTCTTTGTTAATTTTCTGTTTAGTTGATCTGTCCATAGGTGTGAGTGGGGTATTAAAGTCTCCCACTATTATTGTGTTATTATTGATTTCCCCTTTCATACTTGTTAGCATTTGTCTTACATATTGTGGTGCTCCTATATTGGGTGCATATATATTTATAATTGTTATATCTTCTTCTTGGATTGATCCTTTGATCATTATGTAGTGGCCTTCTTTGTCTCTTTTCACAGCCTTTGTTTTAAAGTCTATTTTATCGGATATGAGTATTGCCACTCCTGCTTTCTTTTGGTCTCTATTTGCGTGGAATATCTTTTTCCAGCCCTTCACTTTCAGTCTGTATGTGTCCCTTGTTTTGAGGTGGGTCTCTTGTAAGCAGCATATAGAGGGGTCTTGTTTTTGTATCCATTCAGCCAGTCTTTGCCTTTTGGTTGGGGCATTCAACCCATTTATGTTTAAGGTAATTAATGATAAGTATGATCCCATTACCATTTACTTTATTGTTTTGGGTTTGGGTTTATACACCCTTTTGTTTTTCCTGTCTAGAGAATATCCTTTAGAATTTGTTGGAGAGCTGGCTTGGTGGTGCTGAATTCTCTCAGCTTTTTCTTGTCTGTAAAGCTTTTGATTTCTCCTTTGTATTTGAATGAGATCCTTGCTGGGTACAGTAATCTGGGCTGTAGGTTATTTTCTTTCATCACTTTAAGTATGTCTTGCCATTCCCTCCTGTCCTGAAGAGTTTCTATTGAAAGATCAGCTGTTATCCTTATGGGAATCCCCTTGTGTGTTATTTGTTGTTTTTCCCTTGCTGCTTTTAATATGTGTTCTTTGTGTTTGATCTTTGTTAATTTGATTAATATGTGTCTTGGGGTGTTTCGCCTTGGGTTTATCCTATTTGGAACTCTCTGTGTTTCTTGGACTTGGGTGATTATTTCCTTCCCCATTTTAGGGAAGTTTTCAACTATTATCTCCTCAAGGATTTTCTCATGGTCTTTCTTTTTGTCTTCTTCTTCTGGGACTCCTATAATTCGAATGTTGGAGCATTTCATATTGTCCTGGAGGTCTCTGAGATTGTCCTCATTTCTTTTAATTCGTTTTTCTTGTTTCCTCTCTGATTCATTTATTTCTACCATTCTATCTTCTATTTCACTAATCCTTTCTTCTGCCTCCGTTATTCTACTGTTTGTTGCCTCCAGAGTGTTTCTGATCTCATTTATTGCGTTATTCATTATATATTGACTCGTTTTTATTTCTTCTACGTTCTTGTTAAACCTTTCTTGCACCTTCTCAACCCTTGTCTCCAGGCTATTTATCTGTGATTCCATTTTGATTTCAAGATTTTGAATCATTTTCACTATCAATATTCGGAATTCTTCCTCAGGTAGATTCCCTATCTCTTCCTCTTTTGTTTGGTTTGGTGGGCAACTCTCCTGTTCCTTTACCTGCTGAGTATTCCTCTGTCTCTTCATCTTGGTTATATTGCTGCGTTTGGGGTGACCTTTTTATATTCTGGTAATTTGTGGAGTTCTCTTTATTATGGAGCTTCCTCACTCTGGGTGGGGTTGTATCAGTGGCTTGTCAAGCTTTCCTGGTTAGGGAGGCTTGTGTTGGAGTTCTGGTGGGTGGAGCTGGGTTTCTTCTCTCTGGAGTGCAGTGGAGTGACAAGTAATGGGTTATGAGACGTCAAAGGTTTTGGAGTAATTTTGAGCTGCCTGTATATTGAAGCTCAGGGGTGTGTTCCTGTGTTGCTGGAGAATTTGCATGGTATGTCTTGTTCTGGAACTTGTTGGCCCTTGGTTGGAGTTTGGATTTAGTGTAGGTATGGGGGCATTTGATGAGCTCCTGTTGCTTAATGTTCCCTGAATTCAGGAGTTCTCTGATGTTTTCAGGCTTTGGGCTTAAGCCTCCTGCTTCTGGTTTTCAGTTTTATTTTTACAGTAGCCTCTAGACTTCTCCATCTATACAGCACCAATGATAAAACATCTAGGTTAAAGATGAAAAGTTTCTCCACATTGAGGGACACCCCGAGAGGTTCACTGAGTTACAAGGAGAAGAGAAGAGGGAGGGGGTAGTTAGAGGTGACTGGAATGAGATGCGGTGAGATCAAAAGAGGAGGGAGCAAGATAGCCAGTAGTCAGTTCCTTATGTGCGCTCTATAGTCTGGACCGCCCAGAGGTATTTACGGAGTTATACAGGGAAGAGGAGAGGGAGGAAGTAGACAGAGGTGACCAGGAGGATAAGAGAGAGGAATGAGAAGGAGAGAGACAAATCCTGCCAGTAACCAGTTCCTTAGGTGTTCTCCACCGTCTAGAACACACAGAGATTCACAGAGTTGGATAGAGAAGAGATGGGGGAGGAAAGAGACAAAGGCCACCTGGTGGAGAAAAAGGAGAGTCCAAAGGAGGAGAAAGTGGTCAAGCCAGTAATCTTGCTCTCAGGTAAAATTGGGTAGTGAAGTTTGGGTTTTTAAATGTATAAAATTGACAACAAAAACCAAAAAGCAAAGATTAAAAATCTAGAGTAGAGGTTGGATTTTCAAAAATACAATATTAAAGAAAAGAAGCAGAAGGAAAAAGGAAAAAAGAAAAAATAAGGGAAAAAAAAGCCACAGGAATTATTAAAAAAAAAAACACCAACAACAACCACCCAAAGACTATATATGGTGTTTGCCTTAAAAAAAAAAAAAAAAAAAAGTCTTTTTTTTTTTTTTTGTGAAAAGTAATAGTAGATTATTAGAAATAAAAATTAGAGTAGAAATAGAAGACTTAACAATTTAAAAAAAAGTTAGAAAAAAAAAGAATGATTGTAAAAATAGTAACAATATATCTGTCCCTTCTCTGATGTTGTGGGCAGTGTGGGGTCACTTCCAAGGCGGTTCCCTCTGTTTAACTTCTGTTTGCAGGTTTTTTAGGCTCACTTGTTCAGTCGCCCTGTGGGGAGGAGGGGATGCTGCAAACAAATAGCACTGTCGTGTGTACACAGTGTCTCAGGCCCACTGGACCTGTCCCTTCTCATGGCGCACAAACCGCTCCAGCTCTACGATGCTCAGCCGGGAACCGTCTGAGGTCTGCCCTAGGCTGCGTGCACTTCCCCAGTCTAAGCCGCTCAGGTTTGGTGCTCAGGTAGCCCTCAGAGGCACAGATTCAGTTGGAACTGCATTTTGTGCCCTTCCCAGGTCCAAGTAGCTCAGGAGTTTGGTGAGCGCAGTCGCTGCGACTTGTCGCCTTTTCTGTCTCTGCTGCTCAGTTTTCTGGGTGGACCGTTGGTGCCCCTTGTGAGGCAGATGGTGACTGTCCAGCACCCCCAGAAGTCTTAGCAAAGAAGCCTGCTTGCAGTTTGGTAGGTAAAGTCTCTCCGGGTCTGCAATTGCCCCTTTCCAGCCCTTATGGCTCTGGCTGCCTGTCCCTGGCGGGGGATGGTCTACAGCCAGCTTTTTCCATTCCGTCCTTTGTTCTGTGCGCGGTCCTGGCAGTGTCTTATGTTCGAGCTTTTCGCGTGGTAACTGTCCCACAGTGTGGTTTGCTAGCCCAAGTTAGATCGTTCTGGTTGCGTGTGGGGCGTTCCTGCCCGATTCTTACAAAGCACTGCAGCCCGTGCCTCCCGCGCTTCCCTGCCCTGACCCCACTTGCTAGTGGCAGATGCAGGCGTCTGTGCTGCTTTTCCACTGAGGGAGTTACTGTTGGGCTTGTAATCTGTTGGTTTTAATTATTTATTTATTTTTCCTTCCTGTTATGTTGCCCTCTGTGTTTCCAACGCTTGCCACAGACTAGGCAGGGAGAGTGTTTCCTGGTGTTTGGAAGCCTCTCTTCTTAAAATTCCCTTCCCAGGACGGGCTTCCCTTCCCGGGATGGAGCTCCCTCCCCACCTCCTTTGTCTCCTTTTTCGTCTTTTATATTTTTTCCTACCTGCTTTTGAAGACAATGGTCTGCTTTTCTGGTTGCCTGATGTCCTCTGGCAGCCTTCAGAAGTTGTTTTGTGGAGTTTGCTCAGCGTTGAAATGTTCTTTTGAGGAATTTGTGAGGGAGAAAGTGGTCTTCCCATCCTATTCCTCTGCCGTCTTAGGACCGCCCCCTCCAAAGATATTTTAATAAATGCATAGATTTCAATCAAATATTAACAGCGGAGCTGGGAGAAGGAGCAATGATTGAAAATTCAGAGGTAAAAGAGACCATGAAAACTGAAACAGAGATGCTCATGATAATGAAATTATAGGATATAGATTTAGAAATAACTATGTAAACTCAAGAAAATACATTAAAATGCAAAGGATTTTACTAAGGATATGAAATCGATGAGAAATAATTAAGTGGAAATTCTAAAATTGAAAAAAAAAACACTTTAACTGAAATTAAGAACTAAAATTGACTTTATGTTAAGACAAGCACATGGAACTGCATATGAACTGAAGTGAAAAGATGACATGTTGAGAGATTCTTATTGTTTGTGCAATGGGAGTGGCTAATAGAAAAAAAGGGGGAAAATTTTTCAGGTGATATCAGACAATAGTTTCCTAAGAGAAAGCCATCAATCTACAGATGAAGATGCTTGATAAACCTCAAAATCTTCACATTCAAAAAAAAAAAAAAGGAGAAAATATTGAAAGTAGCCAAAGATAAAATAAAGCACAATAACTTCAAAGGAATCTAAAAAACAAAAACAACACAAAAAAATAATAACTGACAACTGCATTTTTCACAGAGGTGATATTAAACAAAAGAAAACTGACAAACTTAGATTGCTATAAAAAAATAAATCAATACCCAAAATTATGTATCCAGCTAAAGTATATCTCCAAACATAGAGACTGAACATAATTTCAAAGAAGCAACTTAAAAAAAAAAATGACATCTGTTTATAGTTGCTTTTGCTTTCTTGCTAAATGGACTATCTGAAACACAGCTCTAAGAGGTAAGGTTCAACTTGGAAAAGCTGACATGTTTAGAATTCTGAGGGGGTGGGGATGAGTCCTTAGATAATATACTATGAGAAAAAGAGCTTTAAAGGTAGTCATAGAGGTACACTTGAGTTTTGACTGACTGCTGCTGCTAAGTCGCTTCAATCATGTCCGACTCTGTGCAACCCCATAGACGGCAGCCCAACAGGCTCCCCCGTCCCTGGGATTCTCCAGGCAAGAACACTGGAGTGGGTTGCCATTTTCTTCTCCAATGCATGAAAGTGAAAAGTGAAAGTGAAGTCGCTCAGTCATTTCCGACTCTCAGCGACACCATGGACTGCAGCCTGCCAGGCTCCTCCATCCATGGGATTCTCCAGGCAAGAGTACTGGAGTGGGGTGCCATTGCCTTCTCCGTTTGACTGACTAATAAATTTCATTAATGTAGACTGATATTCCTTAGGTCAGCAAAGAATAATTGCCAGATAATAGTAGAACAGTGGATCTATAAACCACATAATTTCCAGAACCATCACCAAAGAGATATATAAGTTGTAACAAGCCTCAGAGGGGAACAAAAAAATTCAATAGTGATCCTGAAAAGGCCACAGTTTATAAGGAGAAACAAGCCTTATCTAGATAAGAGACCACTGGAGGGTCTCTTAAAAAAGGCTCTAAAAGAAACCTCCAAAGAATCAGTCTAATCCACATGATAAGTAACTGCCATCCAGAGAAAACTCATACCTTTAAAGAAAACATAGAATCAAAACCATAAGTACAGTATCTACCACCCAAACAGCGATTAATAGACATGTAAAGGGGCAAGAAAAACAGACCCGAAATCAAGAGAAAAATCTGTTTACAAAAGTGTACCTAAAAAAATGTTAGAAATGATGGGATTACACACAAACTTACTGGAAGAGCTATTATAACTGTATTTAAGTAATTTCACTGGTGGTGCAGTGGTTAAGAATCCACCCACCAATGGGGGTGACCTGAGTCAATCCTGGTTCAGGAAGATTTCACACACCATGGAACCCTGTAACTACTGAGCCCGTGTGCTGCTGAATCTGCTACAACTACTGAAGCCTGAGTGCCCAGAGACTGTGCTCCACCACAAGGGAGGCCACTGCAATGAGAAGCCTGTGTACCGCAATGAAGAGTAGCCCCCACTAGCTGCAACTAGAGAAGGACCATGCAAAACAGTGAAGACCCAGCTCAGTCAAAAATAAAAACAAAAATATTAAATGTATGTAAGAATCTACAAAAATAGACATAAAAGAAAAAAATGGAAATATAAAAAAAAACTGATTTGAATTATCTATAGATAAAAATTAACATATCTTATATTAATGAACTGCTATACAAAATAGGTACTAAATAGAAAAGATCAATAAATTTAAAACCATAGCAATAGAAACTCTTCCAGCTGAAGCACAAAGAAAAAGAAAACTGAAAATAAGTGACCAAAGGCTTAGTGATCTATAAAACTTTATCCAGTAAGTCAGAGACCAAAGGAAATGGGGTGTGTTGAGAAAATGTTAAAATGTAATAAATAAAATATTTCAGACTAGATGAAGATTAGTACTACATAAATCAAAGAGTCTCGACAATATTTAAGGAGAATAAGTACAAAAGAAACTATGACAAATCATTCCACAGAAGTAATCTCTGTAAACCAGAAATAATTTTTAAAATGTGAAAAAAAAAATCCCAAAAAAGGAAAAGAAAAATTGCATACAGATAAACAAAGGAAAAATTATCACAATCTCATCCAAAATAATGTGTGTTAGAAGACAATGAAATAACATTTTAAAATGCTGAAAGAAAAACAACCTAGAATTGTATATCAAGAAAATACCTTCATATAAAAGAAACCATCACTTATATTAAAAACACTGTAAAAAATGAAGGCCAATCAAAGATATCTTGGCAGAATGAGAAATCAAAAAAAAAAAAAATCACAATAAAATTTTCACAAGAAATGTGAAAGAAAATTCTTCAATGCTATAAACAAGAGATAATTTTTTTAAAAAAAGCACAACATAAACAACAAAACCCTAAACAGATCTACACAAGAAACAAAATGCCTGAAGTTGGCAAATATTTTTTTTTAAAAGAATAATTGGCTTTTAAAGGAAAAACAATAGAAATGTATTATGAAATCTATACCCTAATAAATATAAAAATCTGAAATAATAGAAAGGATTAACAGGAAAATTAGTAGTGCATTTTTTGAGGACTTTACACAACAGTGTATAATATCTTCTGAATGTAGACTATGATAAATTAAAAATGCACAAATTAGAAATCTTAGAGAAACTAATTAAAGAAAATTCATGATAAAAACTGTAGAGGAGATAAAATAAAATATTAATATAATCTAATAAAAGTCAAGAAAGGGGAAATAAAACAAAGAAGCAAGTGGAAATATTTTTAAAAATAGAGGATTGATGAAAAAATAACCTATACTTTTAGCCTTTTCACTGAAAATAATTGTATAAAGCATACCAATTAAGGGCCAATATTGTCAGAATAGATATCTTATATAAGTACATTTGCCAAGGAACTTTTTTTTTTAAATTGAAGTATATGACTCAGACAGTAAAGAATCTGCCTGCAATGTAGGTGAGCTGGATTTGAAACCTGGGTCAGGAAGATACCCTGAGGAAGGGAATGGGTACCCACTCCAGTATTCTTGTCTAGAGAATTTAATAGAAAAGAGAATCCTGGTGGGTTATAGTTCATGAAGTCACAAAGACTCAGATATAACTGAGCAAATAACATAGTTGATATACGGTGCTGTCTATAATTTCATATATGTGTGTGTGTGTGTGTGTGTACATATATACACTCATATAACTGAATCACTTTTCTGTACATATTCATTTTTTAATATTGTTTTACATTATGATGTAACCATGGGATACTGAATATAGTTCTCCCTGCGACTCTATGGACTCTAGCCCTCCAAGATCCTCTGTCCATGAGATTCTTCAGGCAAGAATACTGGAGCGGGTTTCCAGGCCCTTCTCCAGGGGATCTTCCTGACCTAGGGACTGAACCTGCATCTCATTATGTCTCTGGCATTGCGAGCGGGTTCTTTACCACTCTGAATTACTTGGTATGATAATCTCTAGATTCATCCATGTTGCTGCAATATTTTGTTCTTTTTACAGCTGAGTAACATTTCTTCCATTGTATATATGTATCACAACTTCTATATCCATTCATCCATCAGTTGACATATTGGTTGTTTCCATAACTTGGCTATTGTGATTAGTGCTGTTATGAACACACAGATGTATGTGTCTTTTTGAATTAGAGTTTTTTTGGAGTACATGCCTAGGAGTGGGTTGCTGGGACCTGTGGTAGTTTTATTTTTAGTTTTCTGAGGAATCTCCATATTGTTCTCTATAGTGGCTGTGCTAACTTAACAACTCATCAACCCTGTAATAGCATTCTGTTTTCTCCACATCTCTGGAATTTGTTATTTGTAGGATTTTTAATGATGACCATTTATCAGACTAGATTTTTAAGGAGAGAAAAAGAGAGAGAACTATATTCTCTCTTAAAAAAAAAAAATTACTCTTGTTGTAACTCTATATGGTGACTGACTGGACTTATTTTGGTGGTCATTTTGTAATGTGTACAAGCATCACATTATTACGTTGCAAACATGAAGCCCACAGGGGCTTCCCTGATGGCTCAAATGGTAAAGAATTTGTCCACAATGTCAGAAACCCAGGTTTGATCCCTGGGTCACTAAGATCCCCTGGAGAAGGGAATGGCAATCCACTCCAATATTTTTGCCTGGAAAATTCCATGGACAGAGGAGTCTGGTGGGCTATAGTCCATGGCGTTGCAAAGACAACTGAGCAACTAACACCACCCCACATGAAGCTAATTTAATGGTACGCCAATTATACATACATTTTAAAAGAGAAGAAAAATAAAAAGAAATAAACCTTAATACAAAGACAGAGACACATACAAAGTACATGGGGAAAAGTATAAAATGACAATAATAGTTATAAGATAACGGGTGTAGTGACATTATATCAGGTAGCATGCACTCAATAGAACAAAAGTCATTGAGAAACATTTGATAATTATAAAAGTCATTTCCTTATAAAGACACACAGTATTCAATGTGTATTAAGTATTATATCTTCATAACACAGCTTCAAAAATACTTGAAGCAAAACTGAGAATGAAGATGAGACATTGACATATCTATAATTATAATTAGAGATTTTAAAATTCTCTCTGATAAATTTACTGAAATATCAGAAAATCAGCATGACATATTGTAAAGCAATTATTCTTTAATTAAAAATAAATTTAAATAAATAAAAATTAAAATCTAGTGTCACAAGACACTAACACAATAGTATCAATCATTTTGACCTAACTGATATCTATGGAATGCTTCTTTTCCAACGTGAAAAATGCCCAGTGTTTTTCAAATGCACTAAAGTATTTACCAAAACAGCTCAAATTTTGGATCATAAGACATAGAAATCTGAAAATATACTTTTAAGTAATTTGTAGGTTTAAGAAGTCACAAAAAAAGCAATAAAACTTAAGTAAATAGTAAAATCATATTCACAGTTTAAAGGACTTAAAACTGTTATTATGCCAAATCTCTCAATTTGATCTCCACAGAGTCAAACCAACTTCAATAAAATTCCAGACTTCCTTACAGAATGTGACAAACTGCTAGTTGAAATCACATGAAAAATTAAATTACCTAAAATATATATATTTATATAAATTTATTAAACTCATAGGATATAATATTAAGTTTCAAGATTTCCTACAAAGTTATAGTAATCAAGGTCATGAGCAATTAGAATAATGGCAAAATCATAATTTAATGAAACATAAAAATAAAAATCCAGAAATAGTCTCTGCCACATATAAAAAAATAACTTATTGCATTTATCATTATATAACTATATATAACTGTTTAGATATATACGCTAATTGATACTCAACAGAAGTGCCAAACAAATTATTTGAAAATTATTTCAAAATAATAGTGGTAGAATAATTGAAAATTTGTATTAAAAAATCCTGGAATCCTACTTTACACTACATACAAATTTAAACAATATTCTTCATAGAACTGAATATAAAAACCAAAATAATAAACTTCCTAGAAAAAAGTAAGGAAAGCCTATTTTTTTTTTTAAATTTGGGGCTAATATACACTTCTTATAAAAGAGAAAATTATAAATGTCAAAAAGTCACAAGACTCCATTAGAAAAAGACAAAAGGAAAAGACCAGGAGAATTTATACTAACATTCATATGTGTGTACACACACACACATATATATATATATATATATATATATATATGTATTATATATAATATTACATTATGTATATTATATTATATATATAATATTACACATTAGAATATATATATCATATATATAATGTGTGTGTGTGTGCATGTATTGCAACTTCATTTTTAAGCTTTTTGAAAGCTCAGTTATTTGACCTACTTGGTCAGCTTCAAAGAAGAGATAGGTAGAACTTTACATTTTACATATTTCTGACTATCACAAAAAGTGCAAGATTAGCATGGTTTATATTAACCACTGTGTCATATTATTGTTAGAGATAAACCATAGCACCAGAATCCATTCTTCCTTGTTAGCATTAACCCAAATACATCACTACATATAGCTGTTGTTGACTGAACATTTTTTTTAATAAGGGGAAAATATCTCCTTGTGTCTTGTATTTAACCTAAGGATAATAAAGTAAAATAGCAGTTGAAATACACATGTATATTACATATGTATGTACATATATTACATATGTATGTGCATATATTACATATGTATATACATATTATATATGTATATATATATATTATACTATATATATATCTCCCCCAAAAGAAGCTTATGCATTTTATTTCAAAAATATGTCAGTTATGACAAAAGTATTTATCAAGTGAGAGAAACAATTTTAGTGAAACCTAATGGGTAGTAAATTTATGGTGAATATCCCTGTTGAATAATGACATTGGATATATACTCATTAATATGCAAAGGCTACATCTTTTTTGGTGAAACGTTTTAACATTTTACCAATTTTCATTGTTTCATTAATCATTTTAATATTTAGGTCTAGATATATTTATGCATTTTGATTGTAAATCTTTTGATACAGATTAATAAATTTGGTAATCCAAGTCTGTGCCCCAACAACTAATGATGAAGATGATGTTGAACGGTTCTATGAAAACCTGCAAGACCACCTAGAAGTAACAACAAAAAAAGAATGTCCATTTCATTATAGGGGACTGGAATGCAAAAGTAGGAAGTCAAGAGATACCTGGAATAATAAGCAAGTTTGGCCTTGGAGTACAAAATGAAGCAGCACACAAGCTAAGAGAATTTTATGAAAAGAACACACTCATCTTAACAAACACCCTCTCCCAACAACACAAGAGAAGACTCTAAACATGGACAATACCAGAAGGTCAATATCGAAATCAGACTGATTATTTCATTGAAGCAGAAAGGAAAAGATTTAAATGGTCACAAAAACAAGACCACGAGCCGACTGTGGCTCAGATCATGAAATACTTACTGCAAAATTCAGTTCAATTCAGTTCAGTTAGGTTCAGTCGCTCAGTTGTGTCCAACTCTTTGTGACCCCATGAATCACAGCATGCCAGGCCTCCCTGTTCATCACCGTCTCCTGGAGTTCACTCAGACTCACGTCCATCGAGTCAGCGATGCCATCCAGCCATCTCATCCTCGGTCGTCCCCTTCTCCTCCTGCCCCCAATCCCTCCCAGCATCAGTCTTTTCCAAAGAGTCAACTCTTCTCATGAGGTGACCAAAGTACTGGAGTTTCAGCTTCAGCATCATTCCTTCCAAAGAAACCCCAGGGTTGATCTCCTTCAGAATGGACTGGTTGGATCTCCTTGCAGTCCAAGGAACTCTCAAGAGTCTTTCCAACACCACAGTTCAAAAGCATCAGTTCTTTGGCACTCAGCCTTCTTCACAGTCCAACTCTCACATCCATACATGACCACTGGAAAAACCATAGCCTTGACTAGACGGATCTTAGTTGGCAAAGTAATGTCTGCTTTTGAATATACTATCTAGGTTGGTCATAACCTTCCTTCCAAGGAATAAGTGTCTTTTAATATCATGGCTGCAGTCACCATCTGCGGTGATTTTGGAGCCCCCAAAAATAAAGTCTGACATGTTTCCACTGTTTCCCCATCTATTTCCCATGAAGTGATGGGACTGGATGCCATCATCTTCGTTTTCTGAAGATTGAGCTTTAAGCCAACTTTTTCACTCTCCTCTTTCACTTTCATCAAGAGGCTTTTTTAGCTCCTCTTCACTTTCTGCCATAAGGGTGGTGTCATCTGCATCTCTGAGGTTATTGATATTTCTCCCGGCAATCTTGATTCCAGCTTGTGTTTCTTCCAGTCCAGTGTTTCTTGTGATGTACTCTGCATAGAAGTTAAATAAGCAGGGTGACAATATACAGCCTTGACATACTACTTTTCCTATTTGGAACCAGTCTGTTGTTCCATGTCCAGTTCTAACTGTTGCTTCCTGACCTGCATACAGATTTCTCAAGAGGCAGGTTAGGTGGTCTGGGATTCCCATCACTTTCAGAATTTTCCTCAGTTTCTTGTGATCCACACAGTCAAAGGCTTTGGCATAGTCAATAAAGCAGAAATAGATGTTTTTCTGGAACTCTCTTGCTTTTTCGATGATCCAGTGGATGTTGGCAATTTGATCTCTTTGTTCTTCTGCCTTTTCTAAAACCAGCTTGAACATCAGGGAGTTCACGGTTCACGTATTGCTGAAGCCTGGCTTGGAGAATTTTGAGCATTACTTTACCAGCATGTGAGATGAGTGAAATTGTGAGGTAGTTTGAACATTCTTTGGCATTGCCTTTCTTTGGGATTGGAATGAACACTGACCTTTTCCAGTCCTGTAGCCACTACTGAGTTTTCCAAATTTGCTAGCATATTGAGTGCAGCACTTTCACAGCATCATCTTTCAGGATTTGAAATAGCTCAACTGGAATTTCATCACCTCCACTAGCTTTGTTCATAGTGATGCTTTCTAAGGCCCACTTGACTTCACAATCCAGGACGTCTGGCTCTAGATTAGTGATCACATCATCATGATTATCTGGGTCATGAAGACCTTTTTTGTACAGTTCTTTCATGTATTCTTGCCACCTCTTCTTAGTATCTTATGCTTCTGTTAGGTCCATACCATTTCTGTCTTTTATCAAGCCCATCTTTGCATGAAATGTTCTCTTGGTATCGCTAATTTTCTTGAAGAGATCTCTAGTCTTTCCCATTCTGTTCTTTTCCTCGATTTCTTTGCATTGATTGCTGAGAAGGCTTTTTTATCTCTTCTTGCTATTCTTTGGAACTCTGCATTCAGATGCTTATATCTTTTCTTTCCTCCTTTGCTTTTCACTTCTCTTCTTTTCACAGCTATTTGTAAGGCCTCCCCAGACAGCCATTTTACTTTTTTGCATTTCTTTTCCATGGGGATCGTCTTGATCCCTGTCTCCTGTACAATGTCATGAACCTCATTCCATAGTTCATCAGGCACTCTATCTATCAGATCTAGGCCCTTAAATCTATTTCTCACTTTCTCTGTATAATCATAAGGGATTTGATTTAGGTCATACCTGAATGGTCTAGCAGTTTTCCCTACTTTCTTCAATGTAAGTCTGAAATTGGCAATAAGGAGTTCATGATCTGAGCCACAGTCAGCTCCCGGTCTTGTTTTTGTTGACTGTATAGAGCTTCTCCATGTTTGTCTGCAAAGAATATAATCAATCTGATTTCGGTGTTGACCATCGGTGATGTCCATGTGTAGAGTCTTTTCTTGTGTTGTTGGGAGAGGGTGTTTGCTATGACCAGTGCATTTTCTAGGCAAAACTCTATTAGTCTTTGCCCAGCTTCATTCCGCATTCCAAGGCCAAATTTGCCTGTTACTCCAGGTGTTTCTTGACTTTCTACTTTTGCATTCCAGTCCCCTATAATGAAAAGGACATCTTTTTTGGGTGTTAGTTCTAAAAGGTTTTGTAGGTCTTCATAAAACTGTTCAACTTCAGCTTCTTCCACGTTACTGGTTGGGGCATAGACTTGGATAACTGTGATATTGAATGGTTTGCCTTGGAGACGAACAGAGATCATTCTGTTGTTTTTGAGATTGCATCCAAGTACTGCATTTCGGACTTTTTTTGTTGACCATGATGGCTACTCCATTTCTTCTGAGGGATTCCTGCCTACAGTAGTAGATATAATGGTCATCTGAGTTAAATTCACCCATTCCAGTCTATTTTAGTTCGCTGATTCCTAGAATGTTGACGTTCACCCTTGTCATCTCTGGTTTGACAACTTCCAATTTGCCTTGATTCATGGACCTGACATTCCAGATTCCTGTGCAATATTGCTCTTTACAGCATCGGATCTTGCTTCTATCACCAGTCACATCCACAACTGGGTATTATTTTTGCTTTGGCTCCATCCCTTCATTCTTTCTGGAGTTATTTCTCCACTGATCTCCGGTAGCATATTGGGCACCTAATGACCTGTGGAGTTCCACTTTTGGTATCCTATCATTTTGCCTTTTCATACTGTTCATGGGCTTCTCAAGGCAAGAATACTGAAGTGGCTTGCCTTTCCCTTCTCCAGTGGACTACATTCTGTCAGACTTCTCCACCGTGACCTGCCCATCTTGGGTTGCCCCGCAGGCATGTCTTGGTTTCATTGAGTTAGACAAGGCTGTGGTCCTACTGTGATTAGATTGGCTAGTTCTCTGTGAGTGTGGTTTCAGTGTGTCTGCCCTCTGATGCCCTCTTGCAACACCTACCATCTAAGAAAGTAGGGAAAACCACTAGTCTGTTAAGACATGATCGAAATCAAATCCTTTACAATTGTATAGTGGAAGTGACAAATAGATTCAAGGGATTAGATCTGATAGACAAAGTGCCTGAAAATCTATGGATGGAGGTTCATAACACTGTAGAAGAGGCAGTGATTCAAACCATCCCCAAGAAAAAGAAATGTAAGAAGGGGAAAAGGTTATCTGAGGAAGCCTTACAAATAGCTGAGAAAAGAAGAGAAGCAAAAAGCAAAGGAGTAAATGAATGATATATCCATCTGAATGCACAGTTCCAAAGAACAGAAGAGAGAGATAAGAAACCCTTCCTAAGTGATCAATGAAAAGAAATAGAGGAAAACAATACAATGGGAAATACAAGATACCTCCTTGAGAAAAATAGAGATACCAAGGGAACATCTAATGCAAAGATGGGCACAATAAAGGATAGAAAGGGTATGGACCTAACAGAAGAAAAAATATATTCAGCGGTGGTGACAAGAATACACAGAATATATATATATATATATAATTTTAATGATCCAGATAACCACAATGGTGTGATTATTTACATAAAGCCAGACATCCTGGAATGCAATGTCAAGTGGGCTTAGGAAGCATTGCTACAAACAAGGCAAATGAAAGTGAGGAATTCCACCTGAGCTATTTCAAATCTTAAAAGATGCTGCTATGAAAGTGCTACACTCAATATGCCAGCAAATTTGGAAAACTCAACAGGCTACAGGACTGGAAAAGGTCAGTTTTCATTCAAATCCCAAAGAAAGGCAATGCCAAAGATTTAGCAAACTACCAGACAACTGCACTTATCTCATACACTAGCAAATTCATGCTCAAAATTCTCCAAGCCAGTCTTCAACAGTATGTGAACTGTGAACATCCAGATGTTCAAGCTGCATATAGAAAAGGCAGAGGAACCAGAGATCAAATTGCCAGCATCCATTGGGTCATAGAAAAGGCAAGAAAATTTCAGAAGAACATCTACTTCTGCTTCATTGACTAGGCTAACTGTTTTGAGTGTGTGGATGACAACAAACTGTGGAAATAATCTTAAAGAGGTAGGAATACCAGACCACCTATGCAAATCAAGAAACAATAGCTAGTACCAGCAATGGAACAATGGACTGATTCCAAATTGGGAAAGGAGCATGTCAAGAGTGTATATTATCACTCTGGTTATTTAAGTTAAATGCAGAGCACATCATGCAAAATGCCAGGTTGGATGAAGCACAAGCTGGCATCAAGATTACTGGGAGAAATATCAGTATCTTCAGGTATGTAGATTACACCACCCTTATGGAAAAAAGTGAAGAAGAAGTAAAGAGCTTCTTGTTGAAAGTGAAAGAGTAGAGTGAAAAAGTTGGTTTAAAACTTAACATTCAGAAAACTAAGATCATGGCATCCAGTTCTGTCACTTCATGGCAAATAGATGGGGAAAAAAATGGAAACAGGGATAGACTTTATTTTGGGGGGCTCCAAAATCTCTGCAGATGGAGACTGCAGCCATGAAATTAAAAGATGTTTGCTCCTTGGAAGGAAAGTTATGATCAACCTAGACAGCATATTAAAAAGCAGAGACATTACTTTGCCAACAAAGGTCCATCAAGTCAAAGCTATAGTGTTTACAGTAGTCATGTATGGATGTGAGAGTTGGGACTATAAAGAAAGCTGAGTGCCAAAGAAGTGATGTTTTAGAACTGTGGTGTTGGAGAAGACTCTTGAGAGTCCCTTGGACTGCAAGGAGATCCAACCAGTCCATCCTAAAGGAAATAAGTCCTGAATATCCATTGGAAGGACTGATGCTTAAGCTGAAATTCCAATATTTTGATCACCTGATGTGAAGAACTGACTCATTTCAAAAGGCCCTGATGCTGGGAAAGATTGAAGGTGGGAGGAGAAGGGGAAGACAGAGGATGAGATGGTTGGATGGCATCACCAACTCAATGGACATGAGTTTGAGTAAACTTCGGGAGCTGGTGTTGGACAGGGAGGCTTGGCATGCTGTGGTCCATGGGATCGCAAAGAGTCATAAACGATTGAGTTACTGAACTAAAGGGTCACAAGGAGATGAAGATTATAAAATTCAGAGATTCCCGTAACTATGATAGTACAAATGTGAAGAGAAATAAAGATTCCAAATAGAAAAACTGGGGTTTCCCTTGTGGCTCAGTGTTAAAGAATCTGCCTGTCAATGCAGGAGTGTGAGTTCAATCTCTGTGTTGGGAAGAACCCACTCCAGAATTCTTGCTTGGAAAATTCCATGGACAAAAGAGCTGGTGGGCCACAGTCCATGGGGTCACAAAGAATTAAACACAACTGATCCACTAAGCATGCATGCATAGAGAAGTTTATGCTGAAACTTTAAGGAATCTATCACACTTACTAAATGACCCACATTTGGACACCAGCTTTGCAGTAGGCAATTCAAATGTGTGCTCAACAGAATTATAACTCAGTTCCTATCATAAATTTTCATTATTGATTGAAAGTTGTCTAATCAAAAAGGTTAAATTTTCAAATTTCGAGAATTTGACATGCTTGTATCATTCAAAGTGTAATTTTGATTCTTGTTACATTTCATAAAAATATCTTTTACATGAGATCATCTAAAATAAGAATATAAAATAAGAGTATCAGAAGTTATGGAATGGAAGTTGCTCCACTTCAATATTCTAAGTTTTGAATTAATGAGTGTATTTAGAAGGGTTGAATATAAATAGTATATCAAAACTATTTAATTATGAAGGAAAAGCTATTTGAATTCTTCTATTGATTTCAAAATCATGATTGAGAAGATGCAAAAATTTGCATAAGTATCTTCACAGGGCTTATGTTTTCAATGTGTGATGTATATACACATTTTCAAAGGATGGGATTAGAGTGTAGAAGATGATAAATTTCTAAACCAATGATCATGAGGAAGCAACATTTCTTTGCCATGACATTTTGAAATAGGATATCACTGAATATCATTTATGCTTTTTTATCTAGAAAAATGTACATAGATGATAACAAAGAACAACATCAGATTTGAAGATAAATGGAGGAATCAGTCTATTATATCTATTATCTATATTAATTGATATCATTATCTATATTCATGAAGTATTTCAATTCAATTTTATCCCACGAATAAAAGGAACTCCCCAAAAAGTAGAAAATTTAATGTTGCATTTTACTGAAATCAATTTGAGTTTTTTTAACTGATATTTTTAAGGTCAAATAAAATTTTTTATACAGAATCTAGTCATTTTGTATGGTGATGACTTTCAGGAGGAGTAAATAATACTCGTGTGATGGTCATTGTTAAGAAGAACTGTTATCTAGCTCTTGTTAAAAGTGACTATTACCAAGAATCAGAGCTGGGTTTCACCCATAAATGAAATTGCTTGTCCTTTCCTTATTTCCATAATTTCATATTTGAATAAGGAAACATACCTACATTGAAAAGCCACATACTGAATAACCAAGCAAGAATGGAACATTTTTTTTATAAAATTTTTGAATTCTTAATAATATTTTAGTTACATTGACATTTAAAAAATAATTTAATACTTGGAAACAGGTAAGTGGCCATCTACTTCTATCATATTACAATCCTCCAAGTTATATTTTTTCCTCTACATTAAACCATCTCAGATATTTTAACTTGAAAACCATGTAAATGGTCACCTAATCTCAATACAATAACAAAAACTGTGTTTTTATGAAAATCCTTTTCACATACACTGTTTTGAATCAGAAGAAAAATTCATACCTTAAAAGGTATGATATATATGTCAAACTTTGTGTTTTTATATTTAATACAATTCCTGTGGGTATATGAAGGTGAGACATTGGCTTTCTACAGGACTTCAGTAAAACTGGGTTTCACCGTGTATGATTTATTACTTTTGATGGGAATTACATCTCGACGAATGTGGCATAAACCCACTACAAGTTTGTTAAAGCCAGCTGCTTTCCTGTTGCTCTTCACTTTGGTGCTAATTTAATACAGAGAAGAAGGAAGATAAAGCCACAGTGAAACATTTCCCAGGGATCTATATTCTTCCTTAATGCTTCTTAAAAAATTATCCCTAAGGAAGTAACTTCTCTATTTCTTATGAAAACAAAGGACATATCTTAATTTCTTATAACAAACTGTTATTGATGGAAACAGTCCAACATACAAAGGCAAAGGAGAGAAATATGTTTAATACTCGTAAAGGCTACAAGGCCGAACATATATAAGGACAATTGTACAAAGCAGGAGACCCACAGTTTTCTACTTACATAGTTTCAGGTCCCAGCAGAGATGTGCCATTTGCAATAATGTTCCCTGTCTATGGTGAACATTTTACAGACCATTCCTAGGTTGTCCCATTTTACCTGTGTTAGATCTTCTCAGGGAAATAGATTTTTACTTCTCTGTGGCTATTCTCAACCATTTTATAAAGGGTGCAGTTTCTCTAGTAATCTGGCTTTTTGTGTAGACCAGCCAGAAGTGAAGCGTGGGTCAGCTGTATCAGGGAACAGGAGTTTTTCTCCTGGGACTCCTCGTGTTCACATCTTATCAGGTAGCAAACTAGTAACTGCAAATTGCATAATCTTGTACCATTTGGTATTTCTAGGCATCCCCACACTCTGATCATCCCAGGATAATCCTGTTTCATGACATCCACACCCACTGTTAGCCAAGTCATTGATTCCTAGGTATATTTGTTTAGCCCCTCAAAATAAAATAAGAAAGAAGTAAAATACTCTTGACACTTTAACTTTATTTTTAAAATTAAATTTTCATTGGATCATAGTTGATTTACAATGTTGTGTTAGGTTCTGCTGTACAAATAGGTGAATCAGTTTTGTGTATATATATATATATGTATTCATGGTAAATTGCTTAGTGATGCCTGACTCTTTGGAACCCTATGGACTGTAGCTTACCAGGCTCCTCTGTCCATTGGATTCTCCAGGCAAGAATACTGGAGTGGGTTGCCATGCTCTCCTCCAGGGGATCTTCCTAGACCAGGGATAGAACCTAGTCTCTTATGTCTCCTGCACTGGCAGGTGGGTTCTTTACCACTACCACCACCTGGAGAACCATGCATATGCATGTATCCGCTCTTTTAGATTCTATTACCATATAGGCCATTATAGAGTACTGAGAATAGAGTTCATTAGGGAGCGCAGGCGGCTGCCAGGGCTGGCCGGTGCACTGGTCGCGGCCGAGAGGAGCTACTCCAAGTCCAAGGTCAGGGACAGCGGCCTAGAGTGCCAGACTGCTATGGCGTAGGAACGACCCCGAGGAGCTACCCTGCGTCCGAGGTCAGTGGCGGCCGGGAGGAGCTACCCCACGTCCGATGGCAGGGGCGGCGGCCGGGAGGAGACACCCCGTGTCGGAGGACAGGGGCGGCCGGGAGGAGACACCCCACGTTTGAGGTCACGGGCGGCCGGGTGGAGACACCCCACATCCGAGGTCAGGGGCAGTTGGGAGAAGCCACCTCTCGCCCGAGGCCAGGGGTGGTGACCCTGAGGAGCCACCCCAAGCCCAAGGCCAGGGGCAGCAGGTGGGAGGAGCCACCCACACCCGAGGCCAGGGCCAGTGGACGGGAGGAGAAACCCAAGAGCGGTGGCTGCACAGGCGCAGGAAGGCTTAAAGGAGCTATCCAACGTTGAAGGTCAGGAATAGCAGCGGTAAGGAGATACCCCTCCTCCAAGGTAAGGAGCAGCAGCTGTGGTTTGCTGGAGCAGCCGTGAAGAGATACCCCATGCCCAAGGTAAGAGAAACCCGAGTAAGATGGTAGGTGTTGCAAGAGGGCATCAGAGGGAAGACACACTGAAATCATACTCATAGAAAACTGGTCAATCTAATCACACTAGGACCACAGCCTTGCCTAACTCAATGAAACCAAGCCATGCCTGCGGGGCAACCCAACAGGGCAGGTCATGGGAGAGAGGTCTGACAGAACCTGGTCCACTAGAGAAGGGAACGGCAAGCCACTTCAGTATTCTTGCCTTGAGAACCTCATGAACAGCGTGAAAAGGCAAAATGATAGGATACCAAAAGAGGAACTCCCCAGGTCATTAAGTGCCCAATTAGCTACTGGAGATCAGTGGAGAAGTAACTCCAAAAAGAATGAAGGGATGGAGCCAAAGCAAAAATATACCCAGTTGTGGATGTGACTGGTGATAGAAGCAAGATCCGATGCTGTAAAGAGCAATATTGCATAGGAACCTGAAATGCCAGGTCCATGAATCAAGGCAAATTGGAAGTGGTCAAACAAGAGATGGCAAGGGTGAACGTCAGCATTCTAGGAATCAGCGAACTAAAAGGGACCGGAATGGGTGAATTTAACTCAGATGACCATTATGTCTACTACTGCAGGCAGGAATCCCTCAGAAGAAATGGAGTAGCCATCATGGTCAACAAAAGAGTCCAAAATGCAGTACTTGGATGCAATCTAAAAAAAGAGAAAATGATCTCTGTTCGTCTCCAAGGCAAACCATTCAATATCACAGTTATCCAAGTCTATGCCCCAACCAGTAACACTGAAGAAGCTGAAGTTGAACGGTTTTATGAAGACCTACAAGACCTTTTAGAACTAACACCCCAAAAAGATGTCCTTTTCATTATAGGGGACTGGAATGCAAAAGTAGGAAGTCAAGAAACACCTGGAGTAACAGGCAAATTTGGCCTTGGAATGTGGAATGAAGCAGGGCAAAGACTAGTAGAGTTTTGCCAAGAGAACACACTGGTCATAGTAAACACCCTCTTCCAACAACACAAGAGAAGACTCTACACATGGACATCACCAGATGGTCAACACCGAAATCAGATTGATTATATTCTTTGCAGACAAACATGGACAAGCTCTATACAGTCAACAAAAACGAGACTAGGAGCTGACTGTGGCTCAGATCATGAACTCCTTATTGGCAATTTCAGACTTACATTGAAGAAAGTAGGGAAAACTGCTAGACCATTCAGGTATGACCTAAATCAAATCCCTTATGATTATACAGTGGAAGTGAGAAATAGATTTAAGGGCCTAGATCTGATAGATAGAGTGCCTGATGAACTATGGAATGAGGTTCATGACATTGTACAGGAGACAGGGATCAAGACAATCCCCATGGAAAAGAAATGCAAAAAAGTAAAATGGCTGTCTGGGGAGGCCTTACAAATAGCTGTGAAAAGAAGAGAAGTGAAAAGCAAAGGAGAAAAGGAAAGATATAAACATCTGAGTGCAGAGTTCCAAAAAAGAGCAAGAAGAGATAAGAAAGCTTTCTTCAATGATCAATGCAAAGAAATTGAGGCAAAGAACAGAATGGGAAAGACTAGAGATCTCTTCAAGAAAATTAGAGATAGCAAGAGAACATTTCATGCAAAAATGGGCTTGATAAAGGACAGATGGTATGGAGCTAACAGAAGCAGAAGATATTAAGAAGAGGTGGCAAGAATACATGGACGAACTGTACAAAAAAGGTCTTCATGACCCAGATAATCATGATGATGTGATCACTCATCTAGAGCCAGACATCCTGGAATGTGAAGTCAAGTGGGCCTTAGAAAGCATCACTACGAACAAAGCTAGTGGAGGTGATGAAATTCCAGTTGAGCTATTTCAAATCCTGAAAGATGATGCTGTGAAAGTGCTGCACTCAATATGCCGACAAATTTGGAAAACTCAGCAGTGGCCACAGGACTGGAAAAGGTCAGTGTTCATCCAATCCCAAAGAAAGGCAATGCCAAAGAATGCTCAAACTACTGCACAATTGCACTCATCTTACATGCTAGTAAAATAATGCTCAAAATTCTCCAAGCCAGGCTTCAGCAGTATGTGAATCGTGAACTTCCTGATGTTCAAGCTGGTTTTAGAAAAGGCAGACGAACCAGAGATCAAATTGCCAACATCCGCTGGATCATCAAAAAAGCAAGAGAGTTCCAGAAAAACATCTATTTCTGCTTAATTGACTATGCCAAAGCCTTTGACTGTGTGGATCACAAGAAACTGAGGAAAATTCTGAAAGAGATGGGAATCCCAGACCACCTAACCTGCTTCTTGAGAAATCTGTATGCAGGTCAGGAAGCAACAGTTAGAACTGGACATGGAACAACAGACTGGTTCCAAATAGGAAAAGGAGTGCGTCAAGGCTGTATATTGTCACTGTGCTTATTTAACTTCTATGCAGAATATATCATGAGAAACGCTGGACTGGAAGAAACACTAGCTGGAATCAAGATTGCCAGGAGAAATATCAATAACCTCAGATATGCAGATGACATCACCCTTATGGCAGAAAGTGAAGAGGAGATGAAAAGCCTCGTGATAAAAGTGAAAGAGGAGAGTGAAAAAGTTGGCTTAAGGCTCAACATTCAGCAAATGAAGATCATGGCATCTGGTCCCATCACTTCATAGGAAATAGATGGGGAAACAGTGGAAACAGTGTCAGACTTTATTTTGGGGGGCTCCAAAATCACTGCAGATGGTGATCACAGCCATGAAATTAAAAGATGCTTACTCCTTGGAAGAAAAGTTATGACCAACCTAGGTAGCATATTCAAAAGCAGGAACATTACTTTGCTGACTAAGGTCTGTCTAGTCAAGGCTATGGTTTTTCCAGTGGTCATGTATGGATGTGAGAGTTGGACTGTGAAGAAGGCTGAGAGCCGAAGAATTTATGCTTTTGAACTGTGGTGTTGGAGAAGACTCTTGAGAGTCCCTTGGACTGCAAGGAGATCCCACCAGTCTATTCTGAAGGAGATCAACCCTGGGATTTCTTTGGAAGGAATGCTGCTGAAGCTGAAACTCCAGTACTTTGGCCACCTCATGCGAAGGGTTGACTCATTGGAAAAGACTCTGATGCTGGGAGGAATTGGGGGCAGTAGGAGAAGGGGACGACCGAGGATGAGATGGCTGGATGGCATCATGGACTCGATGGGCATGAGTCTGAGTGAACCCTGGGAGATGGTGATGGACAGGGAGGCCTGGCGTGCTGTGATTCATGGGGTCACAGAGAGTCGGACACGACTGAGCGACTGAAGTGAGTGAGTGAGTGAGTGATGCTATAGAGTAGGTTCTTATTATTTGTCTATTTTATATATTGTAGTTTCATTATGTCAATCCCAATTTCCCAATTTATCTTCCTCCTTTTCCCCCTGCAGTAAGTTGTTTTTTATATCTCTGAGTCTATTATTATTTTGTAAATAGGTTCATTTGTATCTTTTTTAAAGACTCCACATATAAGTGCTATCACCTAGTATCTGTCTGTCTCAGCTTTACTTGACTTTATTTTAATGAGTCACATTTGAAATGGCTATGCAGAGGTATAGATATTAAAAAAAGTCATCATTATTTTTAAAGTTTAGATAAAACAGATGATTAAAATCAATATACCAAATTTCATCAAATGTACAATGCTATTACATGTAAGAATGTGTAATTATTTTTTTTATGATTAAGAGGCCGAGAATAGTGTAGACGATTTACCCATAGTCTGATGTCAGAGATGTTAAGCTATAAAATGGATTCTTGACTCAGAGGAAACAAAACATATCTTTAAGAAGGAACTTTAAAAGTATTCTTTACCTGTTAACTATTACTATTATAATAGTAATAATAGTAACAATTTTCTATGTACTTTTAAAATTACAGTTATTTACAACACACAAAACACTTCATTTAGAAAGGTTTGGAAGGTTTAGGAATTCATATTTTGAGAAAAGTCTTTACAGAATCCTACAGGCCAAGGGTTGGAAGTTTTACTATTCCTGATGTTTTTCTACAAATTACAACATGCTTCACTGGGGCCCAATAAGAATACAATGCTCTATTTCTGCAAAGTTTATAAATCTTTCATAGTGTAAGACAAATGAAAAGCACAGTATTATCTTTAATAAGGAACTAATTATTTTGGAAAGTGGCTTATGTGAAAAGTTGAATAGTCTTCTTCACATTAATCCTCAGTTCAGTTCACTAACTCAGTCCTGTCTGACTCTTTGTGACCCCATGAATCGCAGCACGCCAGGCCTCCCTGTCCATCACCAATTCCTGGAGTTCACTCAAACTCATGTCCATTGAGTCAGTGATGCCATCAAGCCATCTCATCCTCTATTGTCCCCTTCTCCTCCTGCCCCCAATCCCTCCCAGCATCACAGCAATTTCCAAGGAGTCAACTCTTCGCATGAGGTGGACAAAGTACTGGAATTTCAGCTTCAGCATCATTCCTTCCAATGAACACCCGGGACTGATCTCCATTAGAATGGACTGGTTGGATCTTCTTGCAGTCCAAGGGACTCTCAAGAGTCTTCTCCAACACCACAGTTCAAAAGTATCAATTCTTCGGCACTCAGCTTTCTTCACAGTCCAACTCTCACATCCATACCTGACCACAGGAAAAACCATAGCCTTGACTAGACAGACCTTTGTTGGCAAAGTAATGTCTCTGCTTTTCAATATGCTATCTAGGTTGGTCATAATCTTCCTTCCAAGGAGTAAGTGTCTTTTAATTTCATGGCTGTGATCACCATCTTCAGTGATTTTGGAGACCAGAAAAATAAAGTCTGACACTGTTTCCACTGTTTCCCCATCTATTTCCTATGAAGTGATTGGACCAGATGCCATGATCTTCGTTTTCTGAATGTTGAGCTTTAAGCCAACTTTTTCGCTCTGCTCTTTCACTTTCATCAAGAGGCTTGTTAGTTCCTCTTTACTTTCTGGCATAAGGGTGATGTCATCTGTATATCTGAGGTTATTGACATTTCTCCCAGCAATCATGATTCCAGCTTGTGTGCTTTTTCCAGCCCAGCGTTTCTTGTGATGTACTCTGCATAGAAGTTAAATAAGCAAGGTGACAATATACAGCCCTGACATACTCCTTTTCCTATTTGGAACCAGTCTGTTGTTCATGTCCAGTTCTAACTGTTGCTTCCTGACCTGCATACAGGTTTCTCAAGAGACAGGTCAGGTGGTCTGGTATTCCCATCTCTTTCCTCAGTTTCTTGTGATCCACACAGTCAGAGGCTTAGGAATAGACAATAAAGCAGAAATAGATGTTTTTTCTGGAACTCTCTTGCTTTTTTGATGATCCAGCGGATGTTGGCAATTTGATCTCTGGTTCCTCTGCCTTTTCTAAAACCAGCTTGAGCATCTGGAAGTCCACGGTTCACGTATTGCTGAAACCTGGCTTGGAGACTTTTGAGCATTACCTTGCCAGCATGTGAGATGAGTGAAACTGCGTGGTAGTTGTTTGAGCATTCTTTGGCATTGTGTTTCTTTGTGATTAGCATGAAAACTACCATTTCCAGTCCTGTGGCCACTGCTGAGTTTTCAAAATTTGTTGGCATATTGAGTGCAGCACTTTCACAGCATCATCTTCCAGGATTTGAAATAGCTCACCTGGAATTCAATCACCTCCACTATCTTTGTTCGTAGTGATGCTTTCTAAGGCCCGCTTGACTTCTCATTACAGGATGTCCGGCTCTAGGTGAGTGGTCACACCATCATGATTATCTGGGTCGTGAAGATCTTTTTTGTACAATTCTTCTGTGTATTTTTGCCAACTCTTCTTATTATTTTCTGCTCTGTTAGGTCCATACCATTTCTGTCCTTCACGAGCCCATCTTTGCATCTTTGAAATGTTCCCTTGGTATACTGAATTTTCTTGAAGAGATGTCTAGTCTTTCCTGTTCTTTTCATTTCCTCTATTTCTTTGCATTGATCATTGAAGAAGGCTTTCTTATCTCTTCTTGCTCTTCTTTGGAACTCTGCACTCAGATGTTTATATCTTTCCTTTTCTCCTTTGCTTTTCACTTCTCTTCTTTTCACAGCTATTTGTAAGGCCTCCCCAGACAGCCATTTTGCATTATTGCATTTCTTTTCCATGGGGATGGTCTTGATCCCTGTCTCCTGTACAGTGTCATGAACCTCATTCCATAGTTCATCAGGCACTCTATCTATCAGATCTAGTCCCTTAAATCTGTTTCTCACTTCCACTGTATAGTCATAAGGGATATAATTTAGGTCATAGATACCTGAATGGTCTAGTGGTTTTCCCTACTTTCTTCAATTTAAGTCTGAATTTGGCAATAAGGAGTTCATGATCTGAGCCGCAGTCAGCTCCCGGTCTTGTTTTGCTGAGTGTATAGAGCTTCTCCATCTTTGGCTGCAAATAATATAGTCAATGTGATTTCGGTGTTGACCATCTGGTGATGTCATGTGTAGAGTCTTCTCTTGTGTTGTTGGAAGAGGGTGTTTGCTATGACTAGTGTGTTCTCTTGGCAAAACTCTATTAGCCTTTGTCCTTTCCATATTCCAAGGCCAAATTTGCCTGTTACCCCAGGCGTTTCTTGAATTCCTACTTTTGCATTCCAGACCCCTATAATGCAAAGGACATCATCTTTGGGTGTTAGTTCTAAAAGGTCTTGTAGGTCTTCATAGAACTTTTCAGCTTCTTCAGCATTACTGGTTGAAGCATAGGCTTGGATTACCATGATATTGAATGGTTTCCCTTGGAAATGAACAGAGATCATTCTGCCGTTTGAAATTGCATCCAAGTACTGCATTTTGGACTCTTGTTGACTATGATGGCTACACCATTTCTTCTCAGGGATTACTGCCCACTATAGTGGACATAAGGGTCATCTGAGTTAAATTCCCCCATTCCAGTCCATTTTAGTTCACTGATTCCTAGAATGTCAATGTTCACTCTCACCATCTCTTTATTGATCACTTCCAGTTTGCCCTGATTCATGGACCTGACATTCCAGGTTCCTATGCAATATTTCTCTTTACAGCATTGGACCTTGCTTCTGTCACCAGTCACATCCACAACTGGGTATAGTTTTTGCTTTGACTCCATCCCTTCATTCTTTCTGGAGTTACTTCTCCACTGATCTCCAGTAGCATATTGGGCACTTAGTGACCTGGGGAGTTCCTCTTTCAGTATCCTATCATTTGCCTTTTCATACTGTTCATGGGCTTCTCAAGGCAAGAATACTGAAGTGGTTTGCATTCGCTTCTCCAGTGGACCACATGTGTCAGAGCTCTCCACCATGACCTGCCTGTCTTGGATGGCCCCACATGGCATGGCTTAGTTTCATTGAGTTAGACAAGTCTGTGGTTCGTTTTATCAGATTGACTAGTTTTCTGTGATTATGGTTTCAGTGTGTCTGCCCTCTGATGCCCTCTCACAACCCCTACCATCTCACTTGGAATTTTCTTACCTTGGAGTTGGGGTATCTCTTCACGGCTGCTCCAGCAAAGCACAGCAGCTGTTCCTTACCTTGGATGAGGGGTATCTCCTCACAGCAGCCCCTCCTGACCTTTTTTTTTTTTTTTTTTTTCCTCCTGACCTTGAACGTGGAGTAGCTCCTCTCAGCCATACTGTGCCCGTGCAGCCTCCACTCCTTGGACATGGGGTTGCTCCTCTCGGCACAGATTATTCAACCAGCAGTGATGGGCTGGACTGAGAAGAAGCTAGACAATCAGGAAAGTGTTCAATTTAAAGTGGCCTCTCTCAAGAAGAAAGAGAAAATAAAAGACTGAGCTATATGTGACCAACTTCCCCTAAACTTGTTAATCACTTTAAACCAGTTCACTTTCTCAGGGAGGAGTTGGTGGAGGGATGAAGAGGAACTACGTGTAATTCATCCATTACACTAATCCATGAATCTCTTTGGAAGGAAACAGGCAGAGAGCAAGAGTGCTGACTCCTATGCTAACAATTCAGAGTATGTCTAGATATAATCTTATACATGGTAGTGCATTATTAACCCTTACTGGGTTAAAGTACAAAGAAGAAAGAATAAAGAAACCTTCAGTTACCAGAATGACTCAGACTCATGTATCTAAAATGTTTTAACTCATTCTTGATTAGTTGAAATGTATGGAACCCTCATTAACTTTGGTTGTATCTTAGCATGGTGCAACTTTGGTCATTTTAAGAATGCAGAATCTTAAGAGGAGAAGGGAAAGGATGTTTTATTATTCAGTCCCTCAGTCGTATTCGACTCTTTGTGACCCCATGGACCTCAGCACACCAGGCTTCACTGTCCTTCACTATCTCTTGGAGCTTGCTCAAACTCATGTCCATTGAATTTGTGATGCTGTCCAACCATCTCATCCTCTGTCATCCCCTTCTTCTTCTTCCTTCAATCTTTCCCAGCATCAGGGTATTTTCTAATGAGTCAGATTTTTGCAGCAATTGGCTGCAAGTAAAGGATGGTAAAGGATGATATATAGCTATTATTTGGCAATGATAGGTAGGTTGTAGGGGTACAGGTATTGATGGATGGGAAAATGTACCTAGGAAAAGATTTTCAGCACGCAAAAGCATAGTGAATTTTAATTTAGTTTTAGTTCTAATATCTGTAAAAATCAGTAAGTTAAAAACGTAGCCTGCTGTTTTTGTGGATTGTTTTTTGTTTGTTTCAGATGAGACTTCTGGTAAAGTGTAGCTCTAAAAACTTCTGTAAATTTGAAACTGTGATTATTTGTAATCTATTATCTTTTTTGTGTAGTTGATAATGTAAACACTTTGGAAAGTCACTAAACACTGCACTATAAGTTAATACAGTATAATAGAATTTACAGATGAAAGAAATATGCTGATTTTTAAATACTACAATAAGTTTTAACAATATGTTATCATAAGGACAACCTAGGAATACAGGAAAATGCAGGACAGGAAAATTCATAGAATAGTAAACATATCATAGACCATCTAACCTCCCAGAAATTTACCCTATCAACATCTGGTAAATCTAATTTCTGATATTTAATATAAACACATATTTGCAGGAGAGATTGATGATATTTTAAGACAAATAGACTATGTTATGCATGCTATTTTATAAAAGGTATTAATTTCAATAAAATTTAATGTTTATCACCATTGAAGTTTAAAGGAAGGAACAGTTGAAATTAAGTTAAATGTTTATTTACACACATACATATACCAAAAAATATGGTATTTAAAAAATGTTCCTCTAAAATTAACTTGTGAAAATGATGCCAATATCATCATGTGTTTTAACTTTATGTTTCAAATTAGACTGTAAAATTGTTGACTTCTTGGAAGATCCGCTGGAGAAGGGACAGGCTATCCACTCCAGTATTCTTGGGTTTCCCTATGGCTCAGCTGGTAAAGAATCTGCCTGCAATGTGGGAGACCTGGGTTTGATCCCTGGGTTGGGAAGATCCCCTGGAGAAGGGAAAGGCTACCCATTCCAGTGTTCGGTTCTGGAGACTTCTATAGTCCACGAGGTCGCAAAGAGTTGGACACAACTGAGTGACTTGCACTTCACTTGCTTTAAAAATAAGGAAATAATAAAAAGCACATAATTACCCTTTCTCCTTTGTTAATTTGCATTCTATTCTCTTAAACATGATTCCAATCATTTTTGGTTATATTTTATAATTAAATTGTTTCAGTGGGTGATTTAAGAATCATTTAAATATATCTTCTCCATTTCTCAGTTATTTAGACAATCTTTTGGTGGCTGCACTATGATTATTTCCCATTTCACTTCACCCAAAACCTTCCTTCCCTCAAAATTACACTTTCACTAACCCCTGTCCTTTTTTTTGTTTCCATTCTTTGTGTTTATGAATATTTAAAATTTTCTTTCCTATTTCCTTTGTTTATGAGCACAAGTGACCAATACATTTTCACCTCTAATTTGTGGCTGTATATTTTTGTGCCTTCTATTATTGTTTTATGAAATAATTTAATGTCATTCTAAATTTCTGCCCTACCTACCTGTCTTTTTCTAAGCCCCTGAAATTCTGACTTTGACCAGAATGGTCATAATTATTTTATTACAAGTTTTGCTCGCTTATACCTTCCATAACCATGGTGCTCCTTTGTGCCAGTGATCTCATGTCAATCAACTCCTGCCTGATGCCTTTGTCAATCACATTTGCTCTATTTTTGTGGCATCAAATGACACTTTCATCCCTGTAGTGTCTTCAGGTCTAGCTTCTAATTTCCCTCTTACATCTTCCAAATTGATTTTATCTCCTTCCCTTGTCTTATAATCACTTCCTTGAAACTCCATTTCCCTTATCTGAACCGTGAGCTTATTTTGAATGGTTATACTTTCCGTAAAACTTTGAGTCTAACGCATCATACATGTTTGAAAGATTCCATTAGAATTTTTCTTGTTCTTTCCAATAATTTATTACTGTTCTTCTAGGTCCTTTTGCTTAAGATCTTTCTCTCATTTTTCAGTATGTGTATACATCTTATTGATGATTTATTTTTAAAGGAGACAGCAACTTGATAAAGAATACACTGGGAATCGAGAGACAAAGAGTGAATGGTCCTGGGTTAGACAGTAGCATTGATTTGTTTTGTTTCGTTTTGTTTTGTTTTAGAGACTTTCTCATCAATGCAATTATTATTATTATTTTGCCCTTTACTCTAGAGGCATGTTTCCAATAAGGTTTTGTAATAAAGTTACGTGTCTTCCAACAACTCTCCTTTGAGTCCGTGCCCTAAGTATTGGACTCTGCTGGATTCTTCCAGCTGCAAGGCAAAAGGATAGGAAAATACAAAGTTTGAGCACACATTTTCGTTTAGATTCTCTTTTCCAATTCTACCATGGCAATCTGCTGGGCCATCACAGAGATGGGATCCAAACCTAATTCTGCTTGACTCATGCTGGATATTTTACATTGTCCTACAAATCTTTTACCAATAAGCTTCAAAATTGTTTAAAAGTAAATCATACAGCAAATCTCTGCTAATTAAAATATTTTGGAATGTAATATTGTGGTAAATTACCTTTCAGTTTAATTGAAACAACAAGAAACCCTTTGATTTCAAATGTAATATTTAAAAATCTTTTAAATCTTAGTCAACTTTCTTGGCCTTCATCATATATCATGCAAATGGTAAATGATTCTTTTTTGGATGATTGAAGGTTAGTTAGAATCTCTGTTAATAATTTTGAGGTGGTACTGTAAATACTGTGCATAGTGGATGAGGGTGATTGTGCTAAATTATTAGAATATATTCTAAAAGTTTTCAATATAAATGAAAATGTTAGTCACCCAGTCTTGTCTGACTCTTTGCAACCCCATGGCCTGTAGCCTGCCAAGCTCCTCCATCCATGAAATTCTCCAGGCTAGAATACTGGAGTGGGTGGCCATGCTCTTCTTTAGGGGCTCTTCCAGACCCAGGTATCAAACCCAGGTCTCCTGCATTGCAGACAGATTCCTTACCATCTGAACTACCAGGTAAGCCCAGAATTTGCAATAACACATTATTAATTTGTAATATCATATTTTTTTAGGAAGAGCTATTCTCTATGGAAGTTAGGCAAACTATTCATCTTTATATAAGAAATAAAAATTTTGTGTAATGGTATAGATATCACATATAGTTATATATATATTATATATATTATTTTAAAGTACATAAGTATGTAGTTCCATATATCATATGTTTATATAATGTGCATTTTTATAAGATATATTACATGTAAAATTATATATATTCATTTAATATTATATCTATTTATAATTTGATTTGTCATTTATCAGTTTTAATATAGTATATTTTATTTTCTCCTCCTCTTGTGTTTTAAATTAACAAAGCAAGGCAGAAAGCTGAATTCATCATGATAAGTATTGGCCAAAGCCTATGAATACTAGATAAATACATATGATCAACTACAAGGAAACAAAGGACACATCTTCCATGCCATGCATTATACTAATGTACTTTGTAAAATAGCTAAATTATATTTCACAAAGGATTTTAAAGTTACTTTTTGACATAAGGACTATCTGGATAAATCGTGAAAATTGAGCCAGTATTACTGTAGATTTTTTACTGCTAGATATTGAAAAATTTCTGAAAATTTTACTTCATTTCTCATTTTCCTTCACATGTTTAACAACTTGTAAACGCAACTTAAATGCACTCTGATATTTTGACAGCATTTCAACTGAAGTGTTCACATCCTATTCCTTGGTAAGGAGACTTTATTCCCATATACATCTTAAGTTATTTGAGAGCTGGCAGGGAATAAAAAAGGACCAATAAAAATATCTGAAAACTCCCTCTTGCTCTTATCTTTCAAAAGAAAAGCATGTGCTGAGTAGATGAATTAAAAGGAGATAGGGAAGCCCAGACTACAGTTTAACAGAAGCCATTGATCTTTACAAATTAGACTGACAACAGAGATTCATTAAAGTCCTCAATATAATGAAAAAAATTCCTTTCCTTTGGCCTTTCTTTTATCTTCCCTCTTCCTAATTCTGATTCACCTCTTCCATGCTCTCCTGTCCTTCACAAGAGACACTAAATGCTGATGAGGTAATGGCCGTTAGTTATAAACCTCTTTCAATCTCATTTGAGAAATGACTCTGATTCCAAACATTAATTTTTGGTACCTATCTGAATAACAATAAGCTTGCTATAGCATTGATTATGCAGTGCAGAAGAAAAGAGGGGCTGCTCATTTTAATACAGCTTTGCCAGTTCAATGAAACCTATTATGAGTTAAACAGGATGCCCACACCATTTTTTACACCACTTAGCACAATACTTATCATTTATCACTTTCTGCTTCTCATTGTTTTTATCTATGTACTTGTATTTTTTAAATAAAGTAAGCTTCCTAAGTTTAGTAACCAGGTTATTCCAGGCCTCCTCAACTCAAACAAGTCCAAGTTACAATGCCACTCATTTTCTTAGTCATTTGAGACCCAGTTTTTGTATACCTTAAGAAGGCAAGAATGCTTACTTATGTATGCTGTTTGAATAAATGGGTTATCTAGAATAAATAAGTAATAAAAATGGAGAAATAAATGTAATATAAGCTATAAAATGGAGAAAAAGCATGCATTGCAAAAGTGCAACTTCATTCTGCAATTCCTAAAGACAAAGGAGGAAATCATTCTCTGCCCTCTTCAACTACATACATACATATTTTTATCTATTGTAGCACTTACCTTACTGTGTTATAATCCATCTTGTCTTCAAAATGAAACCACAAGGCTCTGAGAGTGGAGGTTCTATCTCATTCATGTTCATATTCTCTGAGCTTGTTTTAGGTCTTGATAAGAGCAAATGGTCTGTAATATGTTTGTCATTTTGTGTAGGTGACTTATTTACAAATGTGACAACAATTAGACAAAAATATTTTGGAAAAGTAATATAGCAAATTGTTCAGGCTGTGTCTCACTGGTCTGACTCTGTCACTGAAGTGGAAATCTAGTTCAAGAATTGGAAGTGAGTTTCTTGGCTGTGTGGTTGGTATGAAGCTCAGTCCCAGACAGTATCTCATTCTCCTGAGGTTGTTTATGGAGGCAGTTCACATAAGTGCACTCAGATCACATAAGCACATTTGAGTCAGTGTGCCCTTGGTTTGCCAGTTGCCTCATTCACTTATGTTATAATAATTTGAGGAAAACATTTAATCACTCTGATTTGGGCTTTATCCATATATTAATAAAATTATAGAGCCTGCTCCTCGATTGTGCAAAGAGGATCTTTACCAGAAAATGCACTTTGGACCGTTTGTGTAATATTTGACATATAATAAACATTCAGTTAATAGGAGCTTCCACTGCTGCCAGCCAGACCTGGGTGAAAATTGCAATTCAAGGGTGAAGACTGTGGATCTGACCTTGCAATTACAGGAGAGGAGATCTGTAGTAATTATATTAGAGGGTAAGGCAGTACAAGGCAGCACTTCATTCTCTTTTCAGGGCCAAGTTAATACTCTGGGGTTCATGAGTTTCCCCAAGGAATAGAACACTACAGATCTGCCCAGGAGGTGGGAGTTTGGGAAATGAATCCTACGCCACTGCAGCCTTTCAAAATTTGCTCTGAAATAAGTTATGTAATAACAGTTGAAAATTAAACCCTGATTTGTCTTTTTCTGGGAATTTTGGAATAGGATTAGAATATGCTGAGCTTTGAAGTCTTATGTGTAATCGTATAGGACCTGTACAGCTCTGTACTTCTTTTTCTATAAAAGAAAACAGATACATTGCAAGGTACTTTCTTTGTATTTCTCCGTTTTTGGCTGAAATCCAGCAGGTGCTGTTGTGACTCTTCTCTTACTTCTCTATGAGTCTAATTCAGATTTTTCCATCTCCGCTTCTTCCTGGAGACCGCACCCTAGGCAATCTGGGAAAGTCTTTTTGCAGCTGTACGACTTTCATATTTCATCAACAACCTTTTCCAACCTCTGAGAAGACTGTTAAAGAGGTAGTTAATAGTCAATGCCAAATATTGACCAAAGTTTCATAAGAATTTAGGAAGTTATGCAGAACTGCTTACACATTATTCTTCTCTGATAATGTAAATTAATGAAGTGTTTCCTTAAATTTGGCTTTTCTGTCTCTATGCTAGCCCTGACAGAAAAGAAAAAAAAAAAAAAAAAAGCCCAATGTTGCTTCTATTCCATATCAAACATCTGAACACAAAGAGAAAATAAGTGCAGATCTTTCTGTAAAAACAAATTTCTGATTTCCAATTTGATATTAAGTCTAAAAGCATTTAGAAACAAGCTAAGCTTTTCTTTCAGATTTTAGCACAAATTAAGATGATTGAATTTATTTGGGATTTGGGATGGCCAATGGGAAGGATCTAACTTGATATTGTTAATGCAAAGGTTAGAGAAATAATTTAATTTGTAATCAGTACTTATTCTTCATCTCCCAAAAGCCAGATAGTGAAATGATTTTTTAAATACCAATGTCTAATTAGTTTATAAGTATCTTTTCCCTAATATTCTCCTGCCAAATCAGAGTCTATATCACCCTTTTTTCATGTAACTTCTGAACATTTACTGTTGTGTAGGCAGTTTCAAGGAAAAAAAGTATTAGAGTATTTGGAACAGATTGTTATATGGTATTCTTTCTACACTCACTTTTGGCTCAGGGTGAAGACAATAGAAGTTAATTCCAAAGGAGTATCTCTGATCAAAATTTAAAAATAGGTGTCTGAAAATTAATTAGATGGTTCTTAAAGCATTCACTCTAATTGAAGTTATAAAAATATTTCCAGAGGGTGGAGACTGTGGAACATTGGGTAGTTGGAGATTTCCTTAGAGAGGTGTACTATAATATTCTGTCTCCCATCCACCCCACCCCTCCAATATGTGGCCCTGGTTTTGAGATGGTTGGCAACAGACAGTGGCCTGAGTCAAACCTGACAAATGAGGAGTGTAAAGTGAGCTGTTACAGATGAGCTGAGGAAAGGTGTCCGCTCTGCAAGCAGATGGCACTGTCAGAGTCTGCAAAGTGTGAAGGTATGTTCCCAGGGGCCACTTTCATGTCAAAAGCATTAACAATTGCTCAAGCAGAGAAAGGCGACAGGAATCTCTGACAGGCACTGCGGTAAGGCCAAGGACTATGCTATCGGAGTCTGTATCAAAGGGATCAAGAGACTGAAAGCAGGTGGGACCAGTCATGGGGATGACTCTTTTCCCCATGAATCGACTGTAAACACCTGTGAGGCTGAAGGAACACAAAGTTGTCTGTTGTAGTAGAAGTTGCAACTTTTCTGACTCCCCTGACTTCTGCTTGTTCTGTGCTTCCAAACCAAATGGACCAACAAGTCGTGCTAGCACCTGAGGGAGGAGCCGTAGGGACAGACCTCAACTCACTTCTATGCTAAGCCCTAGGCTTCCTGCATAGAACAGACTCTTGCCAGGGAAGGGGGAAAAGATTAAGGTCAATCGAATGAAACCATGCAATGTCCATGGAGGACACCTTGTTTATTGACTTAACGTGATCATAAAACTCTTTATTATCTGCAGTGTGAATGGAAAAGTTATGGGCGTGTCTGTGTTATCATCCAGAGGCAGGAGGAAACTTGACCTCTGAACAAACACAAGGGAGATAAAATAAACTTGCTTTATGATTACATCTAATGAGCCTACTTATACAATGTCCTGTTTAAACCCTCCATTGTTCTAACCAAAATTATTTATTTTTTTAAAAAAACTATGTATACTGTGTATAATGACTGACGATCTGTAGGGTCATGCCTGGAGGTGGATAAACACAGACCAATTTCCTTTACACTACAGTTTCAAAATACTGGGAAGAAAAACATAGGCTAAATTGTTATTAATATACCACTGATGGCAACTGCACTAAACTGTTATTTTATCAGAAAGGCTATGTACTATTTCTGTTGGTTTCATATTCCCTTCACTCTCTGGTCAGAAATTCTGGATGACATTGTTTTCTTAAAACTGCTTGAGACTATGCAGTTTTTTGCACTATTTTAGGCATAAAATATACATAATACCTGTTTTATTGTCATTCTAAATAAATACAATCTCCTTAGAAGGTGAAAGTCAATTTTATTCTAGTGTTCATATGGTGTTTTCCCATTGAGATACTGTTTCAATCTACAGAGGGTGTAAGAATTGGCCAAGTTATTTTTAGGAATGGAGAACACATTTCTCCCGAGGTAATGGGACACCATGAGGCGTGCTCTTGCATACTGCTTCCTTTCCTAATTAAACGGAATGTGAGAGGGAAAGTAAGTTGACATTGTTAAAGTAAATGACCCAATGCTTTAGTAATGAAGACACATCTAGGCTGAAGTTTATTGTTTTAATTTTCATCGTGAGCAATTTCAGCCCTACCGGGTAAGTTGCTCCAAGTGTCCTGCCGTGTACTGTCTCCATTGTGCTAACAGTGAAGCCCACTGATCCTATAAAAACAAAACTCTCTGTGATAAGTTGTATTTTGGAATGAAGTGGTTTATTTTTATGCAAGGTAAATTAATATTGGACATTTATTAAATCTAGCTTTTAACAGGGTGTCATAAGTGGGGTTCTTCAGAGGGCAGAGATATTGGGAGACTAAAAGTTGTGTAAATTATGCTCCATAAAAATATAGATGAGGCTCAGATGCCTTTGGATTAAATATCCATTACTGAATATTTACATAATGCATGTGAAAGTGTTTTTAGAATAAAAATTATTTTTATATAAATGGAAACTATGGCCAGATTCTCCCATAATATACCCTGTAGAATACTTCAAAGCAGTCTCTTTAGCCTTAGAGCAGAGAATTATATCATTCCTACAAAGGAAAGAAAAGACTGATTATGCTACACAGTCCAAACCCACCCTAGTCAAATTGTTTTGGCAATCTAAAACAGTTCAAACCTTACTCAACTTTTAGTTAAGGGCCTAAATTTCTGTGATTTATAAATATATAATTCCAAAAACCAAAAGCTCCCCCCCAAAATTTTTTTTGAACTTCCATCCTCCTTTGAAAAGTATTACATGCTCAACAGGTAAATTACACAGAATCATCTGACTGTAATAAACAGGCTTAGAGAGAATTGGTTTTATATTTCGACTCTGCTGTTTACTAGTTGTATGATCTTGGACTTCCCAATCTTGGGCTTCCAGGGTGGAACTAGTGGTAAAGAACCTGTCTGTCAATGCAGGAGAGGAAAGAGATGCAGGCTCCATCACTAGATCAGGAAGATCTCCTGGAGGAGGGCATGGCAGTCCAGTCCAGTATTCTTGCCTGGAGAATGCCATGGACAGAGGAGCCTGGTGGGCCCATAGGGTCACACAGAGTCTGAAACAACTTAGCACGCATGCATGATCTTGAACAAATCATTTTCAGTCTGTGCTTTATCCTTTTTTATCAGTTTTTATGATAGTCTACCTTCTACCTTGAAGAATTTACTTAAGAATTAAATGAGATCATGCAAGCAACAATTCCAGGATTTGACATGACTGAATTACTTCCTCCTACAAAAATAATTAGTTCCATATTGGAGGCAGCTAATTCAGTTACTTATGTTAATATATGGAAATCTCTATGTAGAGAAATAAAAATAATGTGAATACAATTTTCACATAGTTTTGTGATCTATTTTGATACTCTATGTTTCTAATATTTCACTATAGAATTTAGACAGGAAAGGGTATCCACATTTAGAATTGGGTGGTTTAACTCCCTCATTTTACAGATAAAAATGTTCAGAGGGAGATAACAAATACAATTAAACATGTAATCCAACTAGTTAGTGGTAGAGTTGGAACTGCAGGTGAAATTTCTCTCTCTCTGTTTTTTTTTTTTTTTTTTTTAAATTGCTGTTGGAGTGGGTAGCCATTCTCTTCTTCAAGGGATCTTCCCAACCCAGTGATTGTACCGGGTCTCCTGCATTGCAGATGGGCTTTTTATCATCTGAGCCACCAGGAAAGCACTGAATTCATAGTACTTCAAACAAAATGATCAAACTCCTGTTCAAAATGAAGGTCTTGATTTCAAGTAGCTGAAAAAAATGCCCACCTTCACTCACTATGATGCTATTTGTTACTTTCCCTCTGACAATTTCATTCTGTGGGTGTGCATTGCAATCACTTGCACTTATGCAAAGCAGAATACCATTCTGGAATAATTCCAGTCAAAATTTTGATTTAGTTTAATCTAACTTTTACAGTATTTAGGACAGTCGTGGATTAACAAAACACAAACATTACTGGCTGAGACCTGGAGTAGTGATTGGATAGCTTTACCACATAACAGATTGCATTGTTGACTTCAGGTGTTAGAAGGAGAGAAGGGCTGAGGGCCACTTTTGAGGCTGAGCACAGAGGAACCATCTGAGCTTAATATATTAGCATATAACTTCCCTAGAGGCAAAGAAGTAATTAAAAGCTTTGTTGTAAAAGTCCTTCTATTGTGACTCACAAGCAGGTGAAACTAGCATGTGATAAGAGTGAGCAGAGATGCTGATAATAACGTAAGTAATGATAAATTAAGAAGGACTACTAATAATTTCTGCAAGAACTGGAACTAAGATTTGCTCTGAACATTCACACAGATAATAAATCAAAATACATCACCAGACTGAATAACTCACTACTTCCTTTTTGAAAGAAAACAAATAATGGTCATACATACAATGTATATTTAACCATGTTTCTTGTATCCCCAGGTTCATCAAAGTATGCGGGACACAGTGAATTCAAGAAGTGCTTGTTATATGAAAAAAACATTTAATAAGTACACTGGTTGGATCAACTAATGAAAAATTGTGGATTGTTTTGTGGAGCTGAGCAGAAAGAGAGTATAAATGCCATTTCTAGATAATAGACTCTCCATGCACATATAGTTTAGTTATATTGGCAAATTCTCCCCATAGTTGGTTTTCATCTACTTAATTGAAAATGTTTGTTGATTATTTTCATTCTTTTATCTCTCAAATTTATTTCCTGTCTCTACTTCAGTCAAAAGTCTTATTATTTCATATCTTGAATAGATTGTTCAGAAGCTACCTCCATCCCCCCACAAATTCTCTCAATTCTGTGTCATCATCCCACATAAAAATGTCAGGCTAGTCTTTTCAAGGCAAGGATTTGGGCAATTTACTACCCTGCTTGAACATCATCAATTTATCAACCCCTGTAGCAAAAGAATAATTTCTAGACTCCTTATCTTTGTATTCAGATTCCCTACAGAAGTGTTTGTACACTTTCTTTCCAACTCATCTATTTCTGTTCTCTTTTGGTTCTCTTAATCGAGTCTAATTATCACCTTGACACACATTGCACTTTTCCACTTGCACATTCCTACTCACACTGATCCACTTTTTAAAAGGCCATCTTGCTCCTCATCTCAGCAGGCCCCAGCACCTACATCATTTTTGCATGTTGAAGAGGACGACTTCTCTGATGGCACCAGGAAATAATCCTTTCTTCTGAGTAACCAGAGCACTAGTTATCTACCCCGCTTCCTAAATTATGGTTTGTGATACAACACTACTTCTCTAAGATAATACATTTTAGGAACAAATATCTAATAACTTTTGGAAACCTTAATATAAATATGTTAAAAGAAATTCTTATCAACAGTTCTCCAAGTCATGTTAGGTGGAATGCAGCACTGATTGTGGAACTCATGTTGTACAAGGCATCTAAAGGAATTGGCATTTCACCAAACACTGTGAGAAAACACTTGCTTATGGTAATTTTACAAGATAGATTTATAGCTTGAGTTATCCTTTTGTTTTTCCACATAGGTATTTTAATTTTGGAGCTAAACGTGTTTCCTTCTTTGTGCTGATTTCTAGAATTTTTGTATTTCCATTACTGTTTTAACCTTATTCCTAGTACCATATTACTGTTTTATTTTTATTTCCCTCTGTCATATGTACTATATCCACTTTTTTGTAAATGTAAGTATATTTCTTAAAATGGAGATCTCCAACATTTTTGGCACCAGAGACTGATTTCAAGGAAGACTATTTTTCCACAGAAGAGGTAGGAGAATGATTTAGGATTCAAGTGCATGTCATTTGTGCATTTTATTTGTATTATTATCATATCAGCTCGACCTCAGCTCCTCAGGTATTTTGTTGTTGTTCAGTCACTGATTTGTGTCTGACTCTGCTGTCCCATGAAGCAAGCCAGGCTTCCCTTTCCTTCACTATCTCCCCCTACCCCATACCCCGATATAATACTCTAAGCTACTGTGTTAATTTCCTATTATTGCTGTAACTAATTGGCACAAACTCGGTCACTTAAAACAGCACAATTTTATTATCTTAACATTCTGGGGGTCAAAATGGTCTCACTGAAATGTTAGCAGTGCAATAATCCTTTTCGACAGGACCATTGGAAGAATCCATTCTCTCTCTCTCTCTTTTTTTTTTTTTTAGATATGAAAGTCTGCTCCTGCCCACACTCTCTGGCAAATATTTCCCTTCCATCTTCAGAGCCAGCAGTGGTGTGCAAGGGCTCGTACCCTGACTCTGCCTCTCCTGCCTCCCTTGCTCATATTATAAGGACTGTTTGATTACATTAGACTCACTGGATAACCCAAACTGATTTCCTCATCTCAAGGTCTTAATTTCATCTACATCCTTACTTCTCCTTTCCTTGTAATACAACATATTCATAGTTTCTGGGATTAAGAATGTGAATATCTCTGTGGAAGGGCAGGGTGTCATTCATTTGCCTACAACAAACTGTTTTGAACTAAGTTATAACATACAATGTATAAAATAAGTCAAATGTATAAAAAATGAAAGAAATAAAAAATAAATAATAATTGAGATGTCACAAGCAGTGCATAATTTATCTTCTTACATAGATTATAAGTGGTTAGGCAAATTGGTCTTAAATTTTCCTATTTCCCCTCAGTGCCTGAAAAAGATTTTTATCTACAACAATTTTCAGTAAAAAATTTAAATAAATGCCAACTTACATAATTCTATCTCCACTATTCCTCAGACCAACATACACACATATTTGCAAACTACAATTTATATATTGTCATCTCCAGCTATTTAAATACTTTGATAAATGCCATATGTTTCTATGTAAATACTGCTTTTTTCCCTTATCTGTTTAGTATAATTTTTGATCCATCTGAGGTAAATGCTCTATTCTGTTCTAGCACTTATGATTTAAAGGTTGATTCATGTACAAAAGCTAAAATACTAGAATATTTTGAAAGGAAGAAAGCAAGGTTAGTGAAAGTGGAAGTCGCTCAGTCATATCCAACTCTTTGGGACCCCGTGGACTATACAGCCCATGAAATTCTCCAGGCCAGAATACTGCAGTGGGTAACCTTTCCCTTCTCCAGGGGATCTTCCCAATCCAAGGATTGAATCCAGTTCTCCGGCACTGCAGGCAGATTCTTTACAAGCTGAACCACAAGGGAAGCCCAAGAATACTGGAGTGGGTAGTCTATCCCTGCTCCAGGGGGTCTTCCTGAGCCAGAATGGAACCAGGGTCTCCTGTACTGCAGGCAGATTTTTTACCAACTGAGCTATGAGTGAAGGTCAGTGGTGATGCTGCAAATTGTGCTTTTTAAATATCACATAATGTGTCAATATTTGAAAGATCTGCATAACTCAGTAAATCAACATTTTCCAAAAGATCAATAGATTTTAAGAGTATGAAAAGTTTATGGATATGGTTTCAGATGTACCTTGCAACTAACCTTTAGGAAGATACCACTTGCCCAATTTTGGTGCAGCATCAGGAGAAAAGTCACAATTATAAGAAAATGCTATAAAATACTCCTATTTCTTCCAATAAAATATCGCCATGAGATAATATTCTTCATACAGGTCAACCAAAACAATGCATCACATGAAGCTGCATTCAGAAACAGATATAAAAACAAAGCTGTCATCTATTAAGACACACACAAAGAGAAGTTTGTAGCCTTTGTGAGACCAGGGTGGAGGTGGCAACCTCTAGGGCAGAGCTGCCTCGGATGGAGGGAAGCCTTTGGAGGAGCCCCAGGAGAGGTGGCAGGAAGGAGGACCAGGAGGCCTGGATCTTCCCCACCTCCGCCCAGAGAGGGTTGCGCTGCAGGGAGACCAGAATCTTCCCTGCCAGGAGGAGGTAGTGACCATGGACACTGATGTGGCCAAAATGCTTGGGAAGAGAGCTGTGTCTCCCCAGGATTCTCCCTTTTCCCAAGAAAGCAAGAGTAGTTGTTAAATTTTCTTTCTTAAGGATGATAATGTGACCTGGGAAGAATGTATAAAATATAAACTTAGCATTAGTCTATACTACATACTATATATTGCTATATGCTATATACTGTATCAGTTCAGTTCAGTTCAGTTACTATATACTATATAATGTTGTTTATTCTCTGAGTTGTGTCTGACTCTTTTGTGACCACATGGACTCTTGCCTCCCAGGGTCCTCTGTCCGTAGGATTTCTCAGGCAAGAATACTGGAGTGTGTTGTCTCCTCCTTCTTCAGAGTATCTTTCCAACCCAGGGATCAAATCCATGTCTCCTGCATTGGCAGGTGAATTCTTTACCACTGAGTCATACACACAAGATTCAGAAAACTAAGATCATGGCAGCTGGTCCCATCACTTCATGGCAAATAGATGGGGAAACAATGGAAACAGTGGCTGACTTATTTTGGGGGCTCCAAAATCACTGCAGATGGTGACAGTCACCATGAAATTGCTCCCTGGAAGAAAAGTTATGACCAACCTGGAGAGTATATTAAAAAGCCAAGACATTACTTTGCTGACAAAGCTCCATCTAATCAAGGCTATGGTTTTTCCAGTAGTCATGTATGGATGTGAGAGTTGGACTAGAAAGTAAGCTTAGAGCCGAAGAATTGATGCTTTTGAATTGTGGTGTTGGAGAAGACTCTTGAGAGTCCCTTGGAATGCAAGGAGAGCCAACCACTCTATCCCAAAGAAAATCAGTCCTGAATATTCTTTGGAAAGACTGATGCTGAAGCTGAAACTCCAATACTTTGGCCACATGATATGAGGAACTGACTCATTGGAAAAGACCTTGATGCTGGGGAAGAATTGAAGTAAGGAGAAGAAGGGGACAACAGAGAATGAGATAGTTTGATGGCATCACTGACTTGGTGGACATGAGTTTGAGCAAGCTCTGGGAGTTGGTGATGGACAGGGAGGCCTGCTATGCTGCAGTCCATGGGGTCACAAAGAGTTGGACATGAATGAGCGACTGAAATGAATTGAGACATATACTATATAATATATATGCTGTTTATAGTTAACTTTTGGAACTTAGCTCAATGATTTAGAATTTTTATCTTAATTAAAGTAACAGGAATAGACTTAGTTCTTTATTGTTTTCCAATCTCTTGTAGAAATTTGAGTAAAGAACAACAAATATTTATCATGACCTAGGATTTATATTTGCTGCTGTTATTCAGAAAATGTATAATGTTAATAAAAACATGAGAAAAGTTCAGTATCCTCTGTATTTATAACCAATTAGTAAACTCTATAGCATATTTCAGTGGGAAAATGTGAAATAATCACTTTAGAGAAGTGAGTTTCAAAGCTGAAAACCATAAGAACCTCTGAAAATCTCAGTGTCCCTCTTTGCCCTCCAGAAAAGATTAAGTTCGACTACCTATTTCAGAGAATTGACAGACAGTTGCACAGGTAATTGAAAATGGACAATCAGATATTAGCTTAACTGAGCACTGTTTCTTTGGTATCTTTTATTTAGTGCTTGTGAAAGGGAACAAAATACAATTCTTAACTATTAAGTTAAAAACAAAACAAAACAAAACTCACTATCCAAAGTTACAGTTTAAACCAATGAAGTCAAAGTCAAATTCTAATGCCCGGACAGAGTGAGTTTCAAAAATTGATGATCTTACCTTGGAGATTGATTTCCAGCAGCAAGTAACCATATGAAATCTTTAGATAAATCTCCACTTACTAATTTATTCTCTAAATTCATCTCAACAAGATTGTTCAGTGTTTAAAATTCTGAACTTGCAATCATTCCCATCTGTAAAAGAGATTCACTTCTTCAGTGCTGATTCTTTTTTTTTTTTTTTTCTTTTTGAATCATTCATCTTTACTTCAGAATCACACAGGAAGATTCAATCTAAAAATTCAACAATAGATTTCACATGATCTTATAATTTTATCAAGCTAATTAGAAGTTCTTAGTTTATGTATGAGTGTGTAACTATAAGGATTAATAATTGCAAAATGCAAAAGAAAGAATGAGTGTAGGTTTAGTTACAGATGGTAACATTTAAAATACGATTTGTTAAGAACTCACATTACACATAACAGAGTTTTATGAGATAGGAGCTATTACTATTTTTTTTTTCATTTTCTTTATTTTAGTGGATACATATTCTGAAAAAAATGTAAGACTCTTCATAGTCCACACAGCTTCTAGATCTAAAAATTCTGATTATGAACCAAGTCAGTGTAAATTCAGAACTTGTACCTTCACCCACTGTATCATAGAAAAACTTAAATCATAACATTGTTAATTGGCCATACCCCAATACAAAAATATTTTTGGTGTTAAGAAACAAAATTAAAAAAAAGAAAAAAAAGTTGTAATTGTAAAAAAATGTGATATCACCAAGCATTTTTGAGCAGTAGTGGCAACCCTTTCAGGAAGCAGTTTATTTTGTTTCTGTGAAAAACTAAAAAGGCAGCCTTTACTAAACCAACAGAGAAATACAATATTCCTCAAACATTAAGAGGCAGCTGCAGGAAGCATTTTGTAAACATATGGTATTTGTATAATTAATGTTTAAGCAGAAAATTAGCTTACAGTTGCATAATTACAGTTAGAAAACCTGAAATTTCCCAAGCTGAATTCATAGTACCTCTTTTTCCTTCAAACCTATCTGTTCCTATATTTTTTCCCCAGTGCATACAACTAGAATATTGGTTGCTCAATTCATCTTTGGAAGATATTCTGCATAAGTTCTTTGTTTTCATCCAGGCTTCCCACATCCCATACTTTAGATATCTCTCCCTGCTTTAATTGCAACTACTTGGTTTAGACTTATGTCCATTTACACCTTCAGCATTGTGATGGCTGTCTGTTTGCCCTATTGGTCCAGCACATTTTCTATTGTCCTGGCAGATGGCCTCATCTAAAATGGAAATGCAATCATGTGGTTTTGTTGTTGTTGTTTGCTTAAAATATTTCAATAAATTTTAGGTTAAAATACTAAAATAATCTTTGAGATGAAATCTAATCTCCTTAAAAATAGCACTATTGTTTATAACCTAACTGCTTTTTTAGTCTCATTCCAAATTTTAATTCTAATGCACTTCTTTACTTCTAATAATTAATTTTTGTGGTTCCTTTTATGAGGAAATCTTAGAAAACCTCTTATTCTCCTGGATATATCCTTTATATATTTTCTGATACTTCATCTAAGTATTCCTTTTCTCAGGAGTTACTTATTCAAATTTCCAGCAACAATATAACCAACATTCAACATTATATATTTTCCTGTGTGACAGCAAATTTTAAACGTAGGTTGCCAACTAAATGTGATGCAATGGCAGAAAGAAGCAAATGGATATGAAAAAAAAAAAAAAAAAAAAGTGGAGTATTAACACTTATATCAGACAAAATTTCTACTTTCCCATTCTGTTGTTTTCCTCTATTTCTTTGCATTGATTACTGAGGAAGGCTTTCTTATCACTCCTTGATATTCTTTGGAGCTCTACATTCAAATGACTATATCTTTCCTTTTCTCCTTTGCCTTTAGCTTCCCTTCTTTTCTCAGCTATTTGTAAGACCGCCTAAGACAACCATTTTTTCTTCTTGCATTTTTTTTTTTTCCCCTTGGGGATGAAGCTGTTAAAAGTGCTGCATTCAATACACGAGCAAACTTGGAAAAATCAGCAGTGGCCACAGGACTGGAGAAGATCAGTTTTCATTCCAATCCCAAAGAAAGGCAGTCCCAAAGAATGTTCAAACTACTGCACAGCTACACTCATCTCACACACTAGCAAAGTAATGCTCAAAATTCTCCAAGCCAGGCTTCAACAGTACATGAACCATGAATTTCCAGATGTTCAAACTGGATTTAGAAAAGGCAGAAGAAGCAGCGATCAAATTGCCATCTATTGGATCATGGAAAAAAACAACAGAGTTCCAGAAAAACATCTACTTCTGCCTTATTGACTACACCAAAGCCTTTGACTGTGTGGATCACAACAAACTGTGGAAAATTCTTCAAGAGATGGGAATACCAGACCACCTGACCTGCCTCTTGAGAAATCTGTATGCAGGTCAAGAAGCAACAGTTAGAACAGGACATGGAACAACAGACTGGTTCCTAGTTGAGAAAGCAGTATGTCAAGAGTGTATATTGTCACCCTGTTTATTTAACTTAAATGCAGATTACATCATGTGAAATTCCTGGCTGGTTGAAACACAGGCTGAAATCAAGATTGCCAGGGGGAGAAATATCAATAACCTCAGATATGCAGATGACATCACCCTTATGGCAGAAAGTAAAGAGGAATTAATGAACCTTTTGATGAAAGTGAAGGAGGAGAATGAAAAAAATTGAATTAAAACTCAACATTCAGAAAACTATGATCATGGCAGCCCGCCACATCACTTCATTGCAAATAGATAGGTAAACAATGAAAACAGTGATAGACTTTACTTTCTGGAGCTCTAAAATCACTGCAGATGGTGACTGTAGCCATGAAATTAAAAGATGCTTCCTTCTTGGAAGAAAAACTATGACCAACCTAGACAGCACAGTAAAAAGCAGAGATGTCACTTTGCTGACAAAAGTCCATCTAGTCAAAGCTATTATTTTTCCAGTAGTCTTATATGGATGTGAGAGTTGGACTGTAAAGAAAGCTGAGCGCCGAAGAATTGATGCTTTTGAGCTGTGGTGTTGGAGAAGACCCTTGAGAGTCCCTTGGAATGCAAGGAGAGCCAACCAGTCAATCCTTAAGGAAATCCATCCTGAATATTCATTGGAAGGACTGATGCTGAAGCTGAAACTCCAATACTTTGGCCACCAGTTGAGAAGAACTGACTCATTGGAGAAGCCCCTGATGCTGGTAAAGATTGAAGGCAGGAGGAGAAGGGGACAACAGAGGATGAGATGGTTGGATGGCATCACAGACTTGATGGACATGAGTTTGAGCAAGCTCCGGGAGTTGGTGATAGACAGGAAGCCCTGGTGTGCTGCAGTCCATGAGGTCACAGAATCGGACACAACTGAGCAACTCAAAATATATCAGACAAAATATACTTCAAAGTAAAATATGTATGTCTGAGTTCCTTTGCTATTCACTTGAAACCATCACAACATTGTTTTTTAATCAGCTACATACCGAGAAAATAATGTTTAAAAAGTTTAAAGAGATAAAAATCTGAAAAAAAAACTGCAGCAAGAAACAAAGATGGATATTATATAATAATGAAATAATTAAGTCAAGCAGAGGATAAAACGCTTATGGAACATCTGAACACCTAAAGTAAATTTTAACAGGCATAGAAGGAAAAATAGGCAGTAGCATAATATAGTAAGTGACTTTAACACCAATTTACATCAATGAATAGATCATGCAAACAGAAAATCAATAAGAAAGCATTAGCCTTAAATAATATGTTTTGCCAAATGAACTTAATGGAGATATACAGAACAATATTTTCAAAAACAGTAGAATGAAATTTTTTTTTTTCAAATGGACATGGAACATTCTCCAAAAGAGACCACATGCTAGTTCATAAAACAATTCTTAATACATTTAAGAAGGTCAAAATCAAGCCAAGAATCTTTATTGACCACAGTGTTATGAAACTAGAAGTCAATTACAAGAAGAAAATTAGAAACAAATAAACCAACATGTGGAGCCTAAACCACACACTGTTAAACAACCAATGGGTCAATGAAAAAATCAAAGAGGAAACAAACAAATATCTCAGGAGACAAACGAGAATAGAAACAGTGTTACAAAATCTAGAGATGCGGCAGAAACAATTCTAAGGGAGAAGTTTATAGTGACAATGACCTAGCTCTGGAAACAAAAAATATCTCAAATAAGCAATTTAACATGACAAGTGCAGGAAGTAGAAACAGAAGAACAAAGCCTAAAGTTACTATAAGAAATAATAAAGATCATAGAGCAAACAAGAAATAATGAAAGAAAAAAGTAATAAAAGATCAGTAAAATTAAGTTAATTATTTGAAGATAATTAAAAAAAAGAAAAGCCTTTAGCCAGACTTCAGAAAATTAGAGATTATCCAAATGTATAAAATTGTGAATAAAAGAGAAGTTACAACTAACAGCACAGAAATACAAAGATAAAAGGAAATGATTATTAACAATTATACACCAAAAATTGAGCAGTTTAGAGAAATAATTAAATTCCAAGAAACATGCCATCTTCTAAGGCTGAAACAGGAGGAAATAAAAAAATCTGAATAGGCTGATTACAATTATTGAAATTGAATCAATAATAAAAATCCCCAGAAATGAAAGTCAGGGGCAGATGGCTTCACAGGTGAATTCTACCAAACATTTAAAGAGATAATATTTATCCTGCTCAAAACATTCTAAAAAAACTGGAGTGTTACTCGTACATTTGTTCTAAAGCAAATACTACCATAATACCAAAACCAGATCAAGACTAAAATGAAAAAAAAAAAAAGACAAGAAAATGACAGGCTGATATTCCTAATGAACATAAACATTTCCATGTCTTTAACAAAGTACTAGCAAGCTAAATTCAACAATATATTAACAGGATCATACACCATAATCAAATGAGACTTATCCCAGAGATGCAAAGATGCTTCAATATTCACAAATTAATCAACATAATACACTATGTTAACAAAAAGAAAGATTAAAATCATATGATCATCTCAGCAGATGCAGAAATAGCATCTGAAAAGATTTGGCACTTACTTATGGTCAAAACTTTTGAAAAAGTGGGCATAAAAGGAGTGTATTTCAACTAATAAAGGCTGTATATTACAAACTTACAGCTATCATTATGCCCTATGGAGAATGATTTAAGTTTTTCCAATAAGGTGAGGAGCAAGACAAGGCTGCCCACTCTTGTCACTTTTATTTACATAGTACTGGAAGTCCTAGTCACAACATTTAGAGAAGAAAAAGGAATGAAACTTATATAAATAGTAAAGGAAGAAGAAAATCTATTCCTACTTTTAGATGACATAGTAGCATGTGTAGTAAACCATAGAAATTCTACCAAAAAATATTAAAACTAATAAATAAATTTAGTAGTTTCAGAATGCAATACTAAGACACAGAAATCTATTGCATTTCTATATCCTAATTACAAAATATTAGAACAAAAATAAAGAAAATAATCTCATTTACAATCCTTCCCCTCCCCCCAAAAAAAGAATACAATAAGTAGGAATAAATTTAACCAAGAAGGTGAAAAACCTATATTCTGAATACTATATAATGCTGATGAAAGAAACTGAAGCCAGCAAAAATAAAAGGAGATATATTCAGTGCTCATAGACTTGAAAAATTAACATTATTAAAATGCACGTGCTACAGAAAGCAATATACAAATTCAATTCAATCCATATCAAAATGCCAGTGACATTTGTCATAAAACTTGAGGAAGAACTTCTAAAATCTGTATGGACACACAAAAGACCCTGAAGAATCAATACAATGTTAAAAAAAAAAAAAAAATAGCTGTAAGTATTACATGTCTTGATTTTAAACTATACTACAAAACTACAGTAATCAAAAAAATATGGCATTGGAACTAAGACACGTAGATCAATGGAACCGAATTAGAGAGCTCAGAAATAAAACTCATGCTTGTATATCAACTAAGAAGCTAATCAATGACAAGGAGTCAAGATTGCAAAGTGGAGAAAAGACAGTCTTTTCAATAAATAATGATAGGGACTTAAAAAAAAAAAACTACTTAATGGAAAAAGTGATTTATAAATGATCTGTTTGAAAAAAAGGTTGATACCCAAAATATATAAAGAACTCAACCAACTCAATATCAAAGAAAAAGAAAAAAGCAATCTGATTAAAAAAAACAAAAATTGGACAAGTGCCTGAATAGACATTTTTCCAAAGAAGACAGAGATGTCCAAGAGACATTTTAAAATGTACTCAAGCAAGGTGAGAAGACAGCCTTCAGAATGGGAGAATATACTAGCAAATGAAGCAACTGACAAACAACTAATCTCAAAAATATACAAGCAACTCCTGCAGCTCAATTCCAGAAAAATAAATGACCCAATCAAAAAATGGGCCAAAGAACTAAATAGACATTTCTCCAAAGAAGACATACAAATGGCTAACAAACACATGAAAAGATGCTCAATATTACTCATTATCAGAGAAATGCAAATCAAAACCACAGTGAGGTACCATTTCATGCCAGTCAGAATGGCTGCTATCCAAAAGTCTACAAGCAATAAATGCTGGAGAGGGTGTGGAGAAAAGGGAACCCTCCTACACTGTTGGTGGGAATGCAAACTAGTACAGCCACTGTGGAGACCAGTGTGGAGATTCCTTAAAAAACTGGAAATAGAACTGCCATATGACCCAGCAATCCCACTGCTGGACATACACACCGAGAAAACCAGAGTTGAAAGAGACAGATGTACCCCAGTGTTCATTGCAGCACTGTTTATAACAGCCAGGACATGGAAGCAACTTAGATGTCCATCAACAGATGAATGGATAAGAAAGCTGTGATACATATACACAATGGAATATTACTCAGCCATTAACAGGAATACATTTGAATCAGTTCTAATGAGGTGGATGAAACTGGAGCCGATTATACAGAGTGAAGTAAGCCAGAAAGAAAAGCACCAATTCAGTATACTAAAGCATATATATGGAATTTAGAAAGATGGTAATGATAACCCTGTATGCGAGACAGCAAAAGAGACATAGATGTATAGAATAGTCTTTTGGACTCTGTGGGAGAGGGCGAGGGTGGGATGATTTGGGAGAATGGCATTGAAACATGTATAATATCACATATGAACTGAATCGCCAGTCCAGGTTTGACACATGATACTGGATGCTTGGGGCTGGTGCACTGGGATGACCCAGAGGGATGGTATCGGGAGGGAGGAGGGAGGGGGGTTCAGGTTGGGGAACACGTGTATACCTGTGGTGGATTCATGTTGACGTATGGCAAAATCAATACAATATTGTAATTATCCTCCAATTAAAATAAATCTATATTAAAAAATAAAATGTATTCAATATCACTAATTACCAGGGAAATGCAAATCAAAGTCAGAATGAGATAATACCTCTTACTTGTCAAAATGGCTATCAACAAAGTGACATCAAATGGAAGTGTGGTCAGGTTGTGGAGAAGATGAAGTGCTTGCACACTGTTAGTGGGAATCTGTGCAGTCACTATGGAAAATGGCACGAGATTCCTCAAACAATTAAGGGTTGGTAAACAGTATGCAAAAAGCAAAATTGATTTATAATATTCAATAAATTTTAAATTTTTTTATCTTCTCATTTTGTTACAGCTCCAACACAAGGAATCACCATGGGAAAATAAATTTTAATCATTACTGAATACCATAAGCAACCAGAACCTTGAGTTAGTAAATAGCTGTTTCCCTTGAACAGGATACAGTATATCCTAAGAACTGTGGTTTTCTAACTTTATGCTGTGAACATGATTATACTGGCCCCCTCTCCATCCATGCTCCAGATGTGTTCTGCTTCTACAAAATCAAGAGACTCATTGCTCTTCTTCATTCAAGCTTTAGTCAGAAGTTTATTCAGATTGTTGCTAATATACAAGACCTTCTCAATTGACAGGCAGGGTTTTTTAGAAAGTTATGCTAAGAATTATTTGAGCAGCATTGCAATGATTCTGGCTGACCCTTTTGATTTGGAGCATGACTAATGCCAGTGACTGAATTATAAGGAGGGAGTTTTATTCCCCAGGCAAAAACCCCAACAAAAAGCTTGAAAACTGTTTTGAAAGCAAAATAATATTTTAGTTTACTTAGCTTGAATGAACACTAGGGATTACAGAGTAGTTGATATATAAACTTCAGAAAGCTGGACTGTAATCACATGGCTACATGTATCCATATGTGCCATAAAAGACATTAAGGCTTATAAATTAGCAGGGCAGCTGGCATATTAAGAAAAAAATAAAAAGAAAAAAATGAAAGCTTGAACAAGAATAAAATGGGAAATTAGATGAGAAAGAGGTAGAAACTGAAGGAGAGAAAATCTAGAAAGAGAAATATGTTAAAAGATGTTCAATATAGACAAAGAGGAGAAAGAGGAATATATGGGATACATGAGAATCCAATGACAAACTTCACTCTAATTTATGTTGTTATTACTAAAATGTCAGTATTGTTTTGATTTGTGCCAAGGGTGGGGGGGGGGAACAGAAAAAAACACAGACTCCTATTCTCACCATGCTAGAATATATAATTTCGTGAGACTGATACCTTGGGAAAGCAGGGGGTTAGGGAGAGTAACAATGTCACTTGGAAGAAGCAAAAGGAATTGGCAGGACAATGACAGTGAAAGCAATAAAGTAGTGCTGAAAGACCGTCAGAAAAACTTCATTCACCCGATTGTACAAAGTAATGGCGAGGACATGGTCACTTCTGTTAAGGAGTCATTGTCAGAGAGAGACATCAAAGAACTGATGATTAACGTGCTCAGCTGCATTGTATGTGTCTACAATGGGAAAGCACGCACAACAAGCGCAAGCTACTCAGGGAATCAGGGAAGCACATATTCGCTCAGGTTCCGGGTGAAAGACGATCTTCATCATGGCAATATCCTGAGAACAAGGACGCGTGGTGAAAACAAAAGAAAAAACACATACTATTTGACAACCACGACTGAGAGAAGCCGTGCTGGAGGAAGAGCTGGGAATTTCTCTAACTCTCAGGGTTCACCAGAGATTAACAGCTTCTCCTTCAAAACATATGAACCATATTCTTGCAGTCTTGAAATAACTAAAATTCATAAAAGTACATAAATCACAATTATGGCATAATTAAACAGGTTTCACTTCGGAAATTAAGTGAATCACTGGGCAACTACAATAAGCTAGCAATTTCTGAGACCCGCAGTTTCTCATAAAAGTGGAACTTTAATTTGGTAACAGAACAGAGGCAAAATGAAGACACTGTGTTGCTCTCTGAGTAATTGCTTTTGTTACTAATGGGAAAGAACTGTGCCCTGTTATCCTGAAGTAGCATTACAATATGTGGCAGTCTCCAATTAAATCAAAGAGGGATAGTTGGAGGATATACAGCTATTTGATATATAGACTTCTGGAACACCATTGTACCTGAGGAAGCCAATAAATAATATTTTGAAAGGTAAGGATATATATATATATATAATTAACTTACTGAAAAGATAAAATAACCAGTTCTTATAATACTGCATCTAAACTTTCAAGCATCCATCCATAAATATGAAGCAGAGTCTAGTTGTTTATGCAGGTGTCAGAGTTTCCTGAAGGATAGGCTGTAATTATTAATAAATCATAGTATAAGGAAAGGAAGAGAAGGATATAATGAAATATCTAGGCTAAGAAGTTGTATAGACACAGGAAGAACTCTCACCTGCCTTGAAAAGTAAATAGCTCTGGGGAGCCATATATGGCCAAAGGAATTCACAATGTTCCTTACTCAGTACATAATTTTAGCACTTAACCTTGTATAGCTTGATCTATTCTGGTTCTGTGTGTCTTTTATTTATATTATACTGTGAGCTTAGCAAGAGTAAGAACTATGTCTTCTCCACTTTGCCATCTATCCCTCACAATACTTAGTGTCTTGCAGGGACACAAGTAATATTATTGATAATTAAGCCATGCTGATATTACTTGACCTCACATGCTTCAGTAAATCATGACATTCTGCTTTTGCTATGTGTTTATGTCTTTTCTCAGAATTTTGTTCCACTTTCAAGACTATCAGATGGTTTGGTTGACACTACATGTTTATTTCAGTTTATATGCAAGTATTTATACACAAAGGACTGACCACCATGCTTTGACTGGTGAAAAGGTGACCACAGGAGTTTAAAATCACAAAGATTCTGGGATCTAGTTACTTTGATGACTCTCAAAATTTAGTAGATTTAGAAAGATGTATATGTGAAAGGCAAGGGATGCATTCCAGGTAATATTATATCAAGACACATAAATGAATTAAATAATTGAAACTTTTTCATGAACAGTAGATTCAGCCTCAATATACACTCAGTAGCAAATTTGGAAAGGCAGATAGTTTTACCTTTAAAAGAGCTTTGGTGTTAGACAAACAATCAGATTCCAGTTCTGCAGTTTATGAAGTAGGCAATATGGGTTGCATTAAATTTCTATAAATGTGTGAAAGGTATCTCATCAAAAATACCACACTTTGCTGTTAAGATTAAACAGGATGATGGTTGTAGGGTATGTTTGTGTTCCTAGTACATTGTTGTGTTCCGTCACTGTCATTTCTGACTCTTTGCAACCCCATAGACTGTAGCATACCAAGGTTTTCTGTCCTTCAATATCTTCTGGAATTTACTTAAGCTCAAGTCCATTGAGTTGGTGATGCCATCCAACCATCTCATACTCTACCACCCCTTTTTCTCCTGCCCTCAATTTGTCCCCTCATCTGGGTCTTTTCCAGTGAGTCAGCTCTTCATATCCAGTGGCCAAAGTATTGGAGCTTCAGCTACAGCATCAGTCCTTCCAGTGAATATTCAGGACTGATTTCCTTTAGGATGGACTAGTTTGATTTCCTTACAGTCCAAGGGTCTCTCATGTGTCTTCTCCAGCACCACAGTTAGAAAGCATCAATTCTTTGGCATTCAACCTTTTTTATGGTCTAAATTTCACATCCACACATGACTATTGGAAAAATCATAGGTTTGGCTATACAGACTTCTGTGAGCAAAGTGATGTCTATGCTTCTTAATATGCTCTCTAGGTTTGCCATAGCTTTTCTTCCAAGGAGCAAGTGTCTTTTAATTTCATGGCTGCTGTTACTGTCTGCAGTGACTTTGGAGCCCAAGAAAATAGTCTGTCACTATTTCCATTTTTTTCCCCCTCCATATTGCCATGAAGTGATAGGGCCAGACACCATGATATTAGTTTTTTGAATGTTGAGTATTAAACCAGCTTTTTCACTCTCCTCTTTCACCCTCATCAAGAGATTCTTTTGTTTATCTTTGTTTTCTGCCATTAGAGTGCTATCAACTGCATATCTGAGGTTGTCATTTCTCCTGGTAATCTTAATTCCTAGTACATGTGACTCATTATAAATGAGCTTCATTAATCACTAAGAAAACAGAAATATTGAATTTTTTTTTTTCTAGCAGAGCTGGTGTATCTTAAGAAACTTTCATTTCTCAGTACATATTTCAAAATGAAACTAGTTTGACAGCTATAGAGATACTACAAATAAGGAAACAAAGAGTAGGCAGTATCAGTGAATTTGATAATTAACAGACAGTCTGGGAAAAAAATTATCTAAAACTGGCAACAGATTCAAGTTTCTATATAGGAGACAACTGCAGCCTAGTAGTTTGTAAGCCTTGGTCCTCATTCTGACTCTCCCCATCTAGCTGTGTATCTCTTGTATATTTACTCACCTGTGATAATCAAAGAAATAATAAAGCCCCCAGTTCCTTTGAAGTTTTAATATTAAACATCCTTGATAAGACCAGTTAGATAATGCAAGGGTCAGCATCAAAATTTCAAATTTTTGTGAAAGAAAAGTACCATTAAAAATATGAAATGTAGAGAGTAAGAAAAGGAACTGATTTGGAAGGGAGAATCTTGCTTTTTCTCATTTTTATCTGCAGATTGTGATTTTGATTTGATGGCATAAAACTTGAGTGAGGATGTTTAGGAGGCATTTGGGAGTATGGGCTTGACGCTTCAGAGAGAAGACATATGACAGGAGTTGATTTGGAAGTCCTCTGCATAAAGGTGACAGTTGTTGCTTTGATAGTGAATGATATCACAGAGCATAGCACTTTTTTGAGAAAAGAAAAAAGCAGTCCAAGGACAGAACTTTCGCCAAGACTCAAGTACAGGTAGTGTCAAAGGAAGAAGAATCAGAAAAGTTGATAGAGTTTTCAGTGAAGAATTTAATAAATGTATGTCAGCAAGTTAAAAAAGAAAAAGAGGAGTTTCAAGGGGTAAAAAAAAGGTAGCTCTTCGTATTTGTATTTGCTACGCTTTATCGAGGGATCATAACAAACACACAGAGGTAGTATTAATACGCCAATTACAATTAGGAAGATGAGTGTGTATTAGAGAATTAGGCATTCGTTTTTCTATCCTAGCTTGGAAGTGACAGACTCATGATTCAAACTTACTGTTTGCAGTGTCAGGAATCAGTAAAGTTATTACTTTAATGAAATCAAGGAAGATAAAGACTCAGAAAAGCCTGTTGTATTTGATATGTGAAAGGTGGTGCGTATCTTTCCAAGAAGAGAAATCAAATTTCAAGGACCCAAGTTTGGCAGGTGTAGTAATGAGCTGGAAACAGGAGAGAAAATTTACTTCATCAAGGGAAGTGATAAAGTGATATTTTCTGGCTAGTAAAGAAGTAAAATGTAGCAACTTGAGAGAGTAACAAAATGAGAGGAAAATATACTGTTGTTATAGGGTGATCTTACCTAATGGTGTAGAAAGAGAAAAGAAGTGGAGAGGATACAATTAAAGAAATGTAGAAGAAGGCCATTTATATATTTAGAACTCTACTCTGGATTTGCGGTTTTCTTCAGTTTAGATCTTGGCTATATCATTAATTAATTAGCTTTTAGAGCTTAGAAATTTATTTTTTTTTAACCCAGAGTTTCCTTGCTGGTAAAATGTGTATAATAATAATAGCTGAGGTTTAAATGAACAGAAACTACACAATTGCCTTTCCTCTGCTTATAATGCCCTTCCTCTTTTATGTCCTTCAAGTCTCCATGGAAATATCGCTTTGCCTGGACTCCTACCTAAAATTTCATATTCCTTCATACCCTTTACATTACATATTTTCCTTCTGGCCTTAATTGTTTTTGCTTTATTTTTAGTGCATGTAATTAGGCAACCGACTGCTTTTTTACTTATCTTGTTCATTGTCTTTCCACCTTACTGAAACATATGCTTCATGAAAGCACTGATTTATTTATACTTTGTTCAGCCCACTTGATGTTTTTAATAAATATTATTAAATGAATGAAGATGGATACCAAAATCAGCAGCTCAATCTCCTAACAGGCTCTTTCTCAAGTAGAAGAATTGATAATCTGAACAAGTCTTTCTCCTCTGAAAACTGTTTTAGAATCTCTCTTGAATATGACACCTGTGTTGTGCCATCAGTCAGCTCATTTCTAGATGATTCCCCTGTAGGTGTTTCAATGTAATTAGGCTTCACTGTCTGTTCTTATAAAATAAGTGTTTCCATCATCCTTAATTCCCAAGTATACCTTTCTCTTTCTCTTCAGCTTATCCTTACATTCATTCTATTTCTTAGAACTTCAAATAATTTAGAGCCAAGAACTCCCTTCATGTCTGTTTTTTGAGTAGTGTCTCAATCAAGGAGCAGGGAAGGACTGTGAATTTTTTGTGTACATTTTTAAAATAACTCATCTTTTACAAGCCCTATGCATATTTCTATTGTTTATTTTCATGTTTCCACGGATCTGGCATATTTCTAAATCAAAGCAGTTCACATAGACTTTCTTTTAGAAAGCAAACATAAAAACATCTTTGGATGTAAAGAGAAAAAACTATGAATAGTGACTATAATTTCAGAGATCAATGACTCTGTTAACCACAATTTCTAACTTTGGTATAACGTTGATACATCACTGAGCTATCCTTTATTACAACAAACATGGTACAATGCCTTAAATTTATAAAATAAAATTAAATTTTTCATGGTGATGCAAAAATGGGTGTTTTGTTTGCTTTAGTAAGAGTTGGGATGGGTAAGTAACTCTCTTAAAAATTTACTTTCTATTACAAGAGATGAAAAGCACATTCAAATTTAGGGTAAATGAGTATCAGTATTATCAGCTTATTTTTTGAGCTATTGAGAAAGATATCACATATATTTCAGATCAAAAGCTTTGTTTACCATTATGAGGTCACTTGCTTCTTTCCCAGCTGGCTGCTGCTGCTGCTAAGTCACATCAGTCATGTCCGACTCTGTGTGACCCCACAGACAGCAGCCCATCAGGCTCCCCCATCCCTGAGATTCTCCAGATAAGAACACTGGAGTGGCTTGCCATTTCCTTTTCCAATGCATGAAAGTGAAAAGTGAAAGTGAAGTTGCTCAGTGGTATCCGACCCTCAGCGACACCATGGACTGCAGCCTTCCAGACTCCCCTGTCCATGGGATTTTCCAGGCAGGACTGGAGTGGGGTGCCATTGCCTTCTCCAGCCCAGCTGCCTAGCTGTACAAAATTTATCTACAGTTCCTTAGAATTGTGTATATAACACTCTTATGAATCCTTTATCTTCCTCAATATCCTTTTCATACTTTTTATTTCGCTTTTGTTGTTCTATAAAAGCCAGCATCCCTTTAGTGGCATAGTTTCTCTCAAACAGATTCAATTTACTCTTAATTAATCCATGTTCAAATTTCACCTCTGATATAACAGATAACTTCCATTATTGTTGTCTGCTTTAAGTTAATTTCACTTTCTTTTTGAAAATGTATTTCATTTTGATTCATTTAATATTTCAAATATCTAAGCTCCTTTAATTGTTATTTAAAGATAATTTAATGTATATACTTCCTAATCTCTTTGCATTCAGCAAATATTTATTATTTACTCTACCATATGAATTGAGTTGGCTTCCCTGATGGCTCATATGGAGAAGAATCTGCCTGAAATATAGGAGACGGAGGTTCAGTCCCTGGGTGGAAAAGATCTCCTGGAGTAGGGAGTGGCTACCAAGTCCAGTGTTCTTGCTTGGAGAATTTCATGCCAAGGAGCCTGGTAGTCTATGGTCCATGGGTCATAAAGAGCCAGATAGGACTGAGTGACTAACAGTTTCATGTTACATAAATTGAATTATAAGTCCTATGCATTCTCTAAAAGTAACTTAAGTTGTATTTCTCTTATAAATATTTAACTAAATATCCCAACTTGTGCCCTACCTAAGGAAAAAGAGTATAGCAATTCTGTTCATGCTGTCTTATGCTGCCCTACATTTTTTTTTTTATTGCAAAATATTTACTTAGGATATGTTTATAGTCAGTTTCTTGGACCTCTTAAGTCATTGCCCTGTATAAAAAGCATCTCTTGCCTCTATGATTATAGTATATTGTGTAACTTTCTTTTTGTCAAATATTCTAGCTGAAAAACCTGATCTTTGATGGAGCAGTAAAGGGGGAGACTATTGCAACAATGAAGAAAATAAGAATTGAAAGTACTGACATGTTATTTTAGATAACTGGACATAGTGTGGAAACATGTTCGCACCATGAGGTCAATTTTGATGGGAAGGAAACATGGCCATGGTGAGGAGCTGAAAAGCCTAAAACCTACTTCAACATTTCTGAACTGTGTTGTCAAGCTGAAGTGGTTTATATTCATTTTATTTATCTCACAAGTACAGACCTCAATAAATGGCTTTATCTTTGTTGTTTGATTATAAATACTTTATATCCTTGAGCATATCAGGGTGGCCAGGATTTAGAAGCTGCTGCTTCCAGTGATATGTCATGTATATATATTTTTTATATTTCTAAAATTCATATCAAAGAGGCATCACTAAAACATGTTAGTTTACCTAACTACTATAATTGATTAAACAGTGAGAATGTATTGAAAGTGTTACTGCATTCAAGACTTGAGTGTCAGATATATTTATGTATTTCATAAATATTTATTGAGCATCTACTTTGTGTCAAATTAAGGACAGAAATGCTATGGACCCAACAGAAGCAGAAGATATTAATAAGAGATGGCAAGAGTACACAAAAGAACTATACAAAAAAGATCTTCATGACCCAAATAACCACAATGGTGTGATCACTCACCTATAGCCAGACATCCTGGAATGTGAAATCAAGTGGGCTTTAGGAACCAACACTACGAACAAAGCTAGTGGAGGTGATGGAATTCCAGTTGAGCTATTTCAAATCCTAAAAGATGATGCTGTGAAAGTGCTACACTCAATATACCAGCAAATTTGGAAAACTCAGCAGTGGCCACAGGACTGGAAAAGGTCAGTTTTCATTCCAACCCAAGAAAAGGCAGTGCCAAAGAATGGTCAAACTACAACACAATTACACTCATCTCACACGCTAGCAAAGAAATTCTCAAAATTCTTAAGGCCAGGCTTCAACAGTATGTGAACCATAAATTTCCAGTGTTCAAGCTGGTTTTAGAAAAGGCAGAGGAACCAGAGGTCAAATTGCCAACATCTGCTGGTTCATCAAAAAAAGCAAGAGAGTTCCAGAAAAAACATCTACTTCTTCCTTATTGACTACACCAACGCCTTTGACTGTATGGATCACAATAAACTGTGGAACATTCTGAAAGAGATGGGAATACCAGACCACATGACCTGCCTCTTGAGAAATCTATATGTAGGTCAGAAAGCAACAGTCAGAACTGGACATGGGACAACAGACTGGTTCCAAATAGGAAAAGGAGTACATCAAGGCTGTATAATGTCACCCTGCTTATTATGAGAAATGCTTAGCTGGAAGAAGCACAAGCTGGAATCAAGACTGCTGGGAGAAATATCAATAACCTCAGATATGCAGATGACACCACCCTTATGGCAGAGAGTGAAGAAGAACTAAAGAGCCCTTGATGAAAGTGAAAGAGGAGAGTGAAACAGTTGGCTTAAAGCTCAACATTCAGAAAACGAAGATCATGATATCTGGTCCCATCACTTTATGGGAAATAGATGGGGAAGAAGTGGAAACAGTGACAGACTTTATTTTTTTGGGCTCCAAAATCACTGCAGATGGTGACTGCAGCCATGAAATTAAAAGACACTTTCTCCTTGGAAGAAAAGCTATGATCCACCTAGACAGCATATTAAAAAACAGAGATGTGACTTTGCCAAAAAAGGTCTGTCTAGTCAAAGCTATTATTTTTCCAGTAGTCATTTATGGATATGAGAGTTGGACTATAAAGAAAGCTGAGTGCTGGAGAATTGATGCTTTTGAACTGTGGTGTTGGAGAAGACTCTTGAAACTCTCTTGGACTGTGAGGAGATCAAACCATTCAATCCTAAAGGAAATCAATCCTGAATATTCATTGGAAGGACTGATGCTGAAAATGAAACTCCAATACTTTGGCCACCTGATATGAAGAATTGACTCATTGGAAAATACCCCGATGCTGGGAAAGATTGCAGGCAGAAGGAGAAGGGGATAACAGGGGATGAGATGGTTGAATGGTGTCACCGACTCAATGAACATCAGTTTGAGTAAGCTCTGGGAGTTGGTGATGGACAGGGAGGCCTCGCGTGCTGCAGTCCTTGGGGTCACAAAGAATCGGACACCACTGCACGACTGAACTGAACTGAACTCTGTGTCAAAAACTGTTCAAGGCACTGGGGATTCAAAAGAGAAAAACATGACTGGATCCTCGTGCTTGTTACTCTTGTATGCCAGTAAAAGAGACAGAAAATAGAACAAAGAAAAACTAAAATATCAGCTAATGATGAATAGTATGCAAATAATTAAAATAGGATGCAATTCTGTCAAGTAACAGGGTGGCTCTTTTAGATTGGGTAGCCAGAAAATGTTTTGCTAAGGAGGTAACATGTCTGCCAAAATCTGAATAACAAAACCATTTGGCAAAGATCAAAGATTTTCTGGAGTGGATTCCAGGCAGTGGGGCCAGCTTGAACAAATGGCCCCAGGCATGAGCAAATTTGGCATATGTGAGAAACAGAAAGAAAGACAATCTAGTTGGGAGGGAAGAGCAGTGTGAGATGAAATACTAGAGAAAAGTGGAAGCAATTTGTGCATGACTTTGTAAGTCATGAGAAAAAATGAAATTTGATATTGCAGTTGAAAGTGTAGAAAGTGACATGATATGATTGGATGGCTGCTGTTCAGATAATGTATATGTTCATTTATTCAACAAATATGTATTGAGCATATTCTATGTACACTGTTCTAAATACAAGACCATATCAGTAAAGAAATTGTGCAGTGACATTGGTCCTCTTTGAATTTGCTTTATATTGAGGGAATACAGACAATAAACAATAAGCAGACAAATAAATTATACAGTGTGTCAAGAAAATGTAAGGGAGAAAGAAATCATAGCAGAGAGGAGGAATTGAGAAATGCTATGACAGAAGAAGGGTCAGTTATAATTTTAAATAGTAATCCAATGTAGACAAAATTGAAAATTTGAACAAAGACTTGAGAGTAAAGAAAGGGGTTTGAGATTTTTTCATTTTATTGTATTATTTTTATTGTTGTATCAATTGAAGTTAATGCTTTTCATGTTTTCACCTTGGTTTACTGGGTTTATCTCATGCTTGTAGCTTGAAAGTTGCCTTTAACCTCTGTACTTATCATCTCTATGTGTGTGTTAGTCACTTAGTTGTGCCCAGCTCTTCACAAACTAATGGACTATATCCTGCCAGTCTCCTTTGTCCATGGAATTCTCTAACAAAGAATACTGGAGGTGGCAACCATTCCCTTCTTCAGGGGATCTTGCCAACCCAGGGATCAAACCCAGGTCTCTTGCATTGCAGGCAGATTCTTTGCCATCTGAGCCCCCATGGAAGCACTATCATTTCTATACAATATTCAAGTTTTATTTTGCTAACATAAAAAAAAATAGTTCTGGATTGAAATAAATTTTAGGTGATGCTTCATAAAAATATATTTTTGCATTTTCTTTAGTTAATTTTGCCATCATGTCTCACTTTTATTCTTTAATTTCAAAGAGACATAATTATCAAAATAGCTAGAACAAAGTCATGATGGTTAATTTTATGTGTTACCTTGGCTATACTATGGCACCTAAATGTCTGCTTAAACATTATTTTTAGCTGTTTCACTGAGATTTTTTTTAGAATTTTTAGGAGACAGGTTAATACAGGCTGAAGATGATCTTGAGTATAGAGAAGTTATAGATTTGGCGGTTCCTGAGAGCAATCCTATATGTTGGAGCAGAGATTAAGCGTCATACAGAAACAAGACCAGAATCAAACTAAAAATAAAGGCAAACTGCCAAATAACTGTGTCTCCCTGATAGATTTTTAAAAATTACATGAAGGAATTATAATAAGATGATTTATTCATGTTTTATTGATAAGTTCAATTTGGTAAAAAGCTATTATCACCAGCTTCACCGGCTGGTATGAACTTAGAAGTAAAACAGGGTTGCTGAAATTTTGTTTTTCTCTTAGAAAGGCTGTGTTACAATTAATCTAGTGATGTAGTTTCCCAAACTAAGAAATTTAATAGGTGTGTTATTATGACTCACTGTTTATAGAAATTGGTAGAAAAAAATTCCAAAGAGTGGTCTGGAAAAAGACACACACAAATCTGCATGCCCATTTGAACCTCAGAGTTGCTGAGGGCAGCTGGCAGTAGGACTGAAAGTGTTGGTATCTTAGGGCAAAATTAGTCAGATGTAGGCATATATTTCTGGTTTAGAAGATTAATTGAAAAACTCTTAGAAGGAGTAGTAGAGCATCAGCAACTTAGCAGCAACTGAACAAAGTGTCCAACCCTCTTAGAGGCATTGTGTTTATTAGCTGGCATGCCTCCTGAATCTCCGCTTTAGAAAAATAGATCTTGTTTTTAATAATTGTGTGTCAATGCAAAATCAGGATGTCCCAGGAATCCCAGTGCTCCAGTATTGTAAATAATATCTTTTAGACAATATATCTTGCACCCAGATGGGACATAAACATTCTTTGTGACATCAAAGAAGCTAAATTTTAAAGCTAAACATATGGGCATGGGAACCTAGGACTTGCTGAAGAAAATTTACATCCATTTGCATGCCTGCGCAAGTTCTATTTTACATCTCTATCTAATTCTTAGTGTCTTGCCCAAGTGAGTGTATCTGAAATGTTGTTTTATTTTTAATGTGTAGTCTTAATGGATACAATAGACTGACAAAAATATTAATTATGTACTTTGTCACTTCTAAACTGGATTTGAATAATCCAGAACTGGATAACTTTATATCTTAGCTTTTGGGTTATGTTAAGAAACTCTTTTTCAACCTTTCCTACTCCCTCAGGATGAGACTATTTTCCCTCCCCTCAGAAAATCAACTATTAGTCTTTCTTCTTTTCCTCTCTCTCCTTTCATGTTACTTGTTGCTACTATTCATTTTGCCTAGAATTGTTTTCTTATTATTGTATGTCACTTTCAATTCAGAATAACCCCTTGAAGACTCTGCTTTTTATGCTTCATGTCAGCCACAATGACCTAACATCGCTTTATGTCCATATCTATACAACCTAAGTAGAATTAGAATTGACCATCAGATTCTGTGTATTCAGTTTGTGGCAGCCTGTCACAAATGCCCTACAAATAAAGTGGCTTGTATTTCAAGAATTCTGCCAATCACATAAACCACAAACACATCTTCCAGGTACAACTATTTGTAAAGCTGGTCATGAGGAGGCATAGACTAGATCTTGATGATTATACATAGATATGAGCTCTCACTTTGAGAAGGAAAATTGTGCAGTGCTCTATGAATCATTATTATTCATGACAGTAAGAATAGCACTACCATCTACTGATACAAAAGCAATAATAGCTCTGTTTTTTTTTTTCGTTGCAACTTAAAGTGACTCATTCAGTTCTCAGAATAGCTAATAAATACTTGTGAGATATGTTAATTTAGCCTACTGAAAAAGCTGCTATATAAATGGACAATAATTAAATAACAATACCAATACTATGTTCACAAGTTGATGAATAATGAGCTACAATGAAAAAACTGTGACTTCAATCTTAAATTTTAAAATTAAGATAGAGTTTTGAGTTTATTTTCTTTAAAAAAATGATGTAAAAAAGGGCAAAACTAAAACTTTGTTTTGTAGTCAAGTGCAAGGCATTAAAAATGGTATTTTCACCCTTCAGAATTGGAGACTTAACTGCTACTGAAAATGGCATTAATATGATAATGATATGCTAAAGAGAATCTTTCATTCCTTGTTTACTCTAGTTTAAGTGTACATGAACTTCTTTACTTTTTCTCTCCATACAGTCTAGACAGTAGCTTCAACATCTTCTAAGGATACAGTAATACAGTGATCACTATATTGTTCTAAATATACTGGCAACCTAGAAAAGCTCAATCTGATATACATTCTTTGAGTCCTCTGCAGAATCAAACATAAGCAAGACATTGCCAACAAGATTACCATCCCCAGAGGAAGAGAAAGAAAGAGGAGTGTAAAACCACTGGACTACACAGGGTACTAGAATTCTTGCTATCAAAGAGGACCCTATTTACAATTCCATGCTATATTATCATTATCTCTTGCCTTTCTTCTCAAGTCATTTACACCCCAAGGATGCTCTGGAGCCTTTACTTTCCAGATATAGGCTCCTTGTCCTATGTTTCTGTCCCTGTTCTTTCCATTACTTAATTCCTTAAATTGATGTAGCTGATTCCTTTCTTAGGAACCCATATAGTCCCTTCAGGAAGTAAAAGTGCAGAGAATATTATTAAACAAATACAGACTTGTCTTTGCTAAATGGAACGAAGGAAAAAGCAGGAAACTCTTACAAAAATGATATTGCTGTGTCACTCACGATAACTCAGACATAATGGCCAAAAGTAAGAATTCTAAGGCTTAGAATGTCTGGATCCAAATAACTCTACCAATTTCTGTTTGACTGAACTTAGACAAATGTCCTAAAATGGTTTCTGGTAAATAAACCCAGGGATAGAACCCTGGTCTCCTTCATTGCAGGCAGATTCTTTACTGTCTGTGCCTCTAGGAAAGCATATTATGTTTGTATGCTGCTGCTAAGTCGCTTCAGTCATGTCCGACTCTTAGCGACCCCATGGACTGCAGCCCACCAGGCTCCTCCGTCCATGGGATTTTCCAGGCGAGAGTACTGGAGTGGGGTGCCATTGCCTTCTCCCTTATGTATATATACATATGTCAGATAGTGAAAAATATTGTTGTTGTGCTGTTCAGTCGTTAAATTGTATCTGACTCTTCCACCCTATGAACTGTAGCACACAAGGCTTCCCTGTCCTTCACTATCTCCCAAGTTTGATCAAACCCATCTCCATTGAATCAGTGATGCCATCCAACCATCTCATCCTCTGTCATCCCCTTCTCCTCCTGCCCTCAATCTTTCCCAGCATCAGTCTTTTCCAAAGAGTCGGCTCTTCACATGAGGTGGCCAAATTATTGGAGCTTCAGATTCGGCATCAGTCCTTCAAATGAATATCCAGGGATGACTTCCGTTAGGACTGGTTGGCTTGATCTCCTTGTTGTCCAAGGAATTCTCAGGAGTCTTCTATAGCTGCTGCTTCTGCTGCTAAGTCACTTCAGTCATGTCCGACTCTGTGCGACCCCATAGACGGCAGCCCACCAGGCTCCCCTGTCCCTGGGATTCTCCAGGCAAGAATACTGGAGTGGATTGCCATTTCCTTCTCCAATGTATGCATGCATGCTAAGTTGCTTCAGTCATGTCTGACCATGTGCGACCCTATGGACAGCAGCCAACCAGGCTTCTCTGTCCACAGGATTCTCTAGACAAGAATACTGGAGTGAGTTGCCATTTTCTTCTCCATCTTCTACAGCACCACAGTTCAAAAACCTCAATACTTTAGATGCTCAGCCTTCTTTATTTTCCAACTTTCACATTTGTAGATGACTGCTGGAAAAAACATAGCTTTGATTACACAGATCTTTGTTGTTAAAGTGATGTCTCTGCTCTTTAATATTCTGTCTAGGTTCATCATAATCTTTCCTCCAAGGAGCAGTTTCTTTTAATTTCATGGCTGCAGTCACCATCTGCAGTGATTTTGGACCTCAAGAAAATAAAGTCTGACACTATTTCCACTTTTTCCCCATCTATTTGCCATGAAGTGATGGGACTGGATGCCATGATTTTCATTTTTGAAGGTTGAGTATCAAGCCAGATTTTTTATTCTCCTCTTTCAAACTCATCAAGAGGCTCTTTAGTTGCTCATTGCTTTCTGCCATTAGAGTAATATCATCTGCTCATCTCCTGTCTATCTTGATTCTAGCTTGTGATTTATCCAGACTGGCATTTCAAATGATGTACTCTGAATATAAGTTAAACAAACAGGGTGATAATATACAGCCTTGACATACTCTATTCCCCAATTTTGAACCAGTCCATTGTTCTATGTCTGGTTCTAAGTATTGCTACTTGTGGTATACAGGTTGTTATATATTATCAATGAATATAATAGTTGAATAAATGAGTGAATATATTAATCCAAAATGTAATAATGAATGTAATAATATATGGAAGTATGTCATTACATGACATATAATGAATGTGATAATAAACCTAATAATAATACCTAACTCATAAGACTATTGTACAATTTAGAAAAATAATTACAGATTAAATCCCTAGTACACTATTAAATGGGCTACCCAGGTGGCTTAGTGGTAAAAAAAAAAAAAAAAAAATCCACCTGCTAATGCAGAAGATGCAGGAAATATGGGTTCAATTCCTGGATTGGGAAGAACCCTGGAGGGGGAAATGGCAACCCACTCAGTATTCTTGCCTGGAAAATCCTATGGACAAAGGAGCCTGGCAGGCAACAATCCATGAGGTTGCAAAGAGTTGGACATGACTAAGTGACTGAGCACACATACACACTGTCTATCATATGGCAACTGCTCAATAAAAACTTGCTATCATTATTATTATTATTGTTAACTTGGCCTGACTTCTGCATCTCCTTTCTAACTGGTTAACAAATGGAATACTAAGTAATTTCTGTTCCTAAAAAGCTTAGTAGTTGAATTTGATGGCAACACAATATAGCACTTAAACTAGCCATTTTACTCAAAAACTCATCTTTTCTATTAGCATCTGTTCTCTAAATATATATACATATATATGTATATATATATATATATATATATATATATATATACTTACATTTGTAATGAATATCTGTTATATTTATGATGAGACGTTAAAGTATTATTTCCGTAAATTAGAATGTCATGAAACAAATATATACTATTTTTAATTCTGAATACATATTAGAGTCAAAGATGATTTTTTTTTTTTTTAATACAGATGACCAGGCGCTATCATCAAATATTCTAAATCAAGTCTATGCTCAACCTGGGCATTTATAATTTTTTTTTTTAATCCTCTGTAGGTATTGCCAGTGTACAGTTAAAGTTAAAACAAATGAGCATAAAATTGGCACAATGAGTATATAATCTAATTTGTTAAAGTGATTTTATGAATTATCTAACTCAAGTATGTCTGCAGTTAAGAGCTCAACTCTGCCTACCAATTGAACTCATCTCAAACACTAGCAAGTTCAGTTCAGTTGCTCAGTCGTGTCGGACTCTATGCGACCTCACGAATCACAGCATGTCAGGCTTCCCTGTCCATCATCAACTCCCGGAGTTCACTTAGACTCTCATGCATCGAGTCAGTGATCCATCCAGCCATCTCATCCTCTGTCGTCCCTTTCTCCTCCTGCCCTAATCCCTCCCAGCATCAGGGTCTTTCTCAATGAATCAACTCTTTACATGAGGTGGCCAAAGTACTGGAGTTTTAGTTTTAGCGTCATTCCCTCTAAAGAAATCCCAGGGCTGATCTCCTTCAGAATGGACTGGTTGGATCTCCTTACAGTACAAGGGACTCTCAAGAGACTTCACCAACACCACAGTTCAAAAGCATCAATTCTTCGGCTCTCAGCCTCCTTCACAGTCCAACTCTCACATCCATACATGACCACTGGAAAAACCATAGCTTTGACTAGACGGACCTTAGTCGGCAAAGTAATGTCTCTGCTTTTGAATATGCTATCTAGGTTGGTCATAGCTTTTCTTCCAAGGAGTAAGCGTCTTTTAATTTCATGGCTGCAGTCACCATCTGCAGTGATTTTGGAGACCCCAAAAAATAACGTCTCTGTTTCCACTGTTTCCTCATCTATTTGCCATGAAGTGAAGGGACCAGAGGCCATGATCTTCGTTTTCTGAATGTTGAGCTTTAAGCCAACTGTTTCACTTTTCCCTTTCACTTTCATCAAGAGGCTTTTTAGCTCCTCTTCACTTTCTGCCATAAGGGTGGTGTCATCTGCATCTCTGAGGTTATTGATATTTCTCCTGGCAATCTTGATTCCAGCTTGTGCTTCTTCCAGCTAAGCATTTCTCATGATGTACTCTGCATATAAGTTAAATCAGCACAGTGACAATATACAGCCTTGACGTACTCCTTTTCCTATTTGGAACCAGTCTGTTGTTCCATGTCCAGTTCTAACTGTTGCTTCCTGACCTGCATATAGGTTTCTCAAGAGGCAGGTCAGCTGGTCTGGTATTCCCATCTCTTTCAGAATTTTCCACAGTTCATTGTGATCCACACAGTCAAAGGCTTTGGCATAGTCAATAAAGCAGAAATAGATGTTTTTTCTGGAACTCTCTTGCTTTTTCGATGATCCAGCAGATGTTGGCAATTTGATCTCTGGTTCCTCTGCCTTTTCTAAAACCAGCTTGAACTTCTGGAAGTTCATGGTTCACGTATTGCTGAAGCCTGGTTTGGAGAATTTTGAGCATTACTTTACTAGCGTGTGAGATGAGTGCAATTGTGCAGTAGTTTGACATTGCTTTTCTTTGGGATTGGAATGAAAACTGACCTTTTCCAGTCCTGTAGCTACTGCTGAGTTTTCCAAATTTGCTGGCACATAGAGTGCAGCACTTTCACAGCATCATCTTTCAGGATTTCAAATAGCTCACCTGGAATTCCATCACCTCCACTAGCTTTGATAGTAGTGATCCTTTCTAAGGCCCACTTGACTTCACATTCCAGGATGTCTGGCTCTAGGTGAGTGACCACACCATCGTGATTATCTTGGTCTTGAAGACTTTTTCTGTACCATTTTCCCGTGTATTCTTGCCTCCTCTTCTTGATATCTTCTGCTTCTGTTAGGTCCATACCATTTCTACCCTTTATCGAGCCCATCTTTAGGTGAAATGTTCCCTTGGTATCTCTAATTTTCTTGAAGAGATATCTAGTCTTTCCCATTCTGTTGTTTTCCTGTATTACTTTTTATTGATCACTGAGGAAGGCTTTCTTATCTCTTCTTGCTATTCTTTGGAACTCTGCATTCAGATGTTTATATCTTTTCTTTTCTCCTTTGCCTTTTACTTCTCTTCTTTTCACAGCTATTTGTAAGGCCTCTCCAGACAGCGATTTTGCTGTCAACACTAGCAAAGTAATGCTCAAAATTCTCCAAGCTAGGCTTCAACAGTATGTGAACCAAGAACTTCCAGATGTTCACCTGGATTCAGAAAAGGCAAAGGAACCAGAGATCAAATTGCCAACAGCCACTGGATCATCAAGAAAGCAAGAGAGTTCCAGAAAAACTCTATTTCTCCTTTATTGTCTATTCCAAAGCCTTTGACTGTGTGGATCACAATAAACTATGGAAAATTCTGAGAGAGATGGAAATACCAGACCAGTTAAACTGCCTCCAGAGAAATCTGTATGCAGGTTAAGATGCAACATTTAGAACCAGACATGGAACAATGGAGTGGTTCTTAATTGGGAAAGGAGTACATTAAGGCTGTATATTGTCACCCTGTTTATTTAACTATATGCATATAATCACGATGGTGTGATCACTCACCTAGAGCCAGACATCCTGGAATGTGAAGTCAAGTGGCCGTTAGAAAGGATCACTATAAACAAAGCTAGTGGAGGTGATGGAATTCCAGTTGAGCTATTTCAAATCCTGAAAGATATATGCTGTGAAAGTGCTGTACTCAATATGCCAGCAAACTTGGAAAACTCAGAAGTGGCCACAGGACTGGAAAAGGTCAGTTTTCATTCTAATCCCAAAGAAAGGCAATGCCAAAGAATGCTCAAACTACTGCACAATTGCACTCATCTCACATGCTAGTAAAGTAATGCTCAAAATTCTCCAAGCCAGGCTTCAGCAATACGTGAACCATGAACTTCCAGAAGTTCAAGCTGGTTTTAGAAAAGCCAGCGAACCAGAGATCAAATTGCCAACATCTGCTGGATCATCGAAAAAGCAAGAGAGTTCCAGAAAAACATCTATTTCTGCTTTATTGACTATGCCAAAGCCTTTGACTGTGTGGATCACAATGAACTGTGGAAAATTCTGAAAGAGATGGGAATACCAGACCAGCTGACCTGCCTCTTGAGAAACCTATATGCAGGTCAGGAAGCAACAGTTAGAACTGGACATGGAACAACAGACTGGTTCCAAATAGGAAAAGGAGTACGTCAAGGCTGTATATTGTCACTGTGCTGATTTAACTTATATGCAGAGTACATCATGAGAAATGCTTAGCTGGAAGAAGCACAAGCTGGAATCAAGATTGCCAGGAGAAATATCAATAACCTCAGAGATGCAGATGACACCACCCTTATGGCAGAAAGTGAAGAGGAGCTAAAAAGCCTCTTGATGAAAGTGAAAGGGAAAAGTGAAACAGTTGGCTTAAAGCTCAACATTCAGAAAACGAAGATCATGGCCTCTGGTCCCTTCACTTCATGGCAAATAGATGGGGAAACAGTGGAAACAGAGACGTTATTTTTGGGGGCTCCAAAATCACTGCAGATGGTGACTGCAGCCATGAAATTAAAAGACGCTTACTCCTTGGAAGAAAAGTTATGACCAACCGAGACAGCATATTAAACAGCAAAGACAGTACTTTGCTTACAAAGGTCTCTCTAGTCAAAGCTATGGTTTTTCCAGTGGTCATGTATGGATGTGAGTGTTCGACTATAAAGAAAGCTGAAGGTCAAAGATGCTTTTGAACTGTGGTGTTGGAGAAGACTCTTGAGAGTCCCTTTCACTGCAAGGAGACCAAACCAGTCAATTCTAAAGGAAATCAGTTTGAAGATTGAAGGCAGGAGGAGAAGGGGATGACAGAGGATGAGATGGTTGGATGGTATCACCAATTTGGTGGACAGTAATTTGAGCGTGCTCTCAGAGTTGATGATGGACACGGAAGCCTGGTGTGCTGCAGTCCATAGGTTGCAAAAAGAGACATGACTAAACGACTGAACTGAACTGAACTGAATTGAACTCTGCCTACCAGATTTTTTTTTTTTCCCCACAAGACTTAGCATCTCAGACTCTTTCTAGCAACACTTAATCATAGAGTCCTTGTCTTTGTTTAGTTGGGCACTCAAACGTGAACACAGAGCAAGATGTTATCATCTGATATATTCCTTGTCTACTAAATCAGTCTGGAACATGTTAACTTTAAGGTTCCTACAACCTTATTTTATAATTCATGTATCTTGGTGTAAGTAGCGTAACTACTATATTATTATAATTACCCATCACTGTGTATAAAATTACCCTTAAAACAAACAGCTTAAAAAAACTATGTTATAAGTGGCTTTATTATAAAATGACAAATATTATATCACTTAATTTCTGATGGTGAGAAATCTAGTAGGGGAACTAAACTCTATGTTTTGAATGAAATAATTTGTGCATATAATTTTAAAATCTCCACAGTACTGACACTGAATTAGTACAATTTCTCTTTTTGTACATAGCTGAGACAGTTTGTAATTCTTTATGTCTATTTTTACAAGGTTATTGAAACCTTTCTTTATTCATATCCTAACTTATTCCCTTCCTTTCATAGCATCATGTTACTTGAATATTTGAAACTCATACATTGTATACATTGTATATATTTACCCAAGGTGTAAAGGAACCTCTTGAGACAGATCCAAGCATGGGACTGTGGCATGGTAATGCAGTAGCCCTCTGAGACAACACTGATTCACAGAGTGCAACATGCACTATGCTTTACAAGCTTATCCTATATAATCACATTATCTTCATATCAGGATATCATGCGACACCCTGGTGAAGTATTGTTCAGATCTACATATAATGTGCTCACCAGGTTTTCCCTTAGCTCTGATTCAGAAGTGTCATAAAAGGCGGAGGCTTGGCTTACTCTTTTTCCTCAATAAATGAATCATTAATTTTTGTCATATAAACATCTGGGCAATCAATTTTGAAATATGCCTTCCTCTATGATCAGTTTCAAATTTCTGGCATCTCTCCCATGTTCCAAGACTTTTCAGGCACCTTCAAGATAACTTGTGCATTACTTTGAAATTTTGTTTATAAATTTCAACATAGCATCTGAAGGAGAATCAATCCATTTAAAGTCAATGAATCTATTTTTTAAAGTATTATATATTTCTATGCATTTAGCAATTTCAGCACATTTTTTCTGAAATTTATTTTTCCATTTCTAAGAATTTTTCTTACTTCCTAATCATCACTAAGTGATGAATTATCAAGTGGAAGCCAAACTAGCACAGAACTTTAAGCAAGTAAAAATGATTATGCTTTGCTTTCCACCATAATAATCATAATATTGCTTTCTACTGTAAGAGTATATCATCAGAACATCAAATCATCAAATAGGAAGTCTGATAATAGGACTTTTTTATACAGAAAATAATTATAAAAATATAAATAATAATTTATTGTTTAGAATATAATTATAACATCCAGAAATTAAGATTTTCTAGGAGGTGTAAACACAAAATCCAGTCTATTTGAAAATTTGAAAGATTAAACTTTTCTTAGAATTTAGGCTCTAATTTCCCAAAATAAAACCTGAAGTATAGTTTCCAAGAGAAAGCATTCTACATAAATTTTATGAATATCTACTGAATGCAGTAAATTTACATCCTCTCATCATCCAAACATATCTGACAAAGGATGTCATTCTATAGATTGTTTCAAGGCCCTTTTTGATGACTTTATCTTCTGGAAAATTCAGTACCAATGCACAAAAAAAAAAAAAAAAATCAGCCAAACAAAAACCAAGATCACATGAATCCAAATGAAACAACACTAAAAAGCAGAAATTTAAATTTCAGCTGCACTGTCATCTCCAAAAATACTGCAACATAGTCTAACATAGAAAAATGCTTCATATTGTGTTACCTATTGAGACAGGTCAGAAACAGTACAGATAAGCATTTTTCTCTGACAAATTTTATGTATTAAAATTAAGTTCTGCAAATAATGTTTCATTAATTAAAAGTTCAGTAATATACAGTAGCAAAATTGAAAACCACTGTCTCCTTGATCTAAAGACGTGTTTATTATTGTCTCTACTTTCTCCAAATATTGCTTTCTCAATCTGATTGTCTAGAAATCTAACAACTTTGAGTGCAGTGAGTGTTGTTCCTGAATCAGGCACCATGGTTTGGAAAATTCCCAAGCAAGCAAGATTAAATAGAAAAATATTTATTAAAATTGCCCAGGAAATAGTTTTCACACACACACAACAACAACCCATAATGGATGTCATAAAAGACTAATGATAATGTAACACTGACTGTACTAAGGTAGACATAATATTTCCTGGGAAGAAAATATATTTATTTCCTAAAATATCTTTTGGGAATAATATTTAGAATAGCAACCACACATACACACAACCACACAAAATTAAAAACACAGGAAAAGTAGGATTTAAACTGTGAGTAAAACTTTCCTGAGAATAAATTAATTGTGAGGTTTTTTTTATAGACCATATTGAAGTCCAGAATATGAAAAATAATTTAATTTGCTGCTTTTATGTTTAAAGTTTAAATTTGAATGTAGAGTTATAGCGGTAGGAAGGGTTCATTTGCCTAAGAAACTGTTGATACTGAATGAACTGTTCCTCTCAAGTGCTCTCGATTAACATTCTATGATTATTTATACCTACTCACTATTTTCCTTCTTATTTTCTCTCTCCTCATTGAGGATTCTTTAGCACAGAGAAAGTAGTGTTCAATTTAAAAAAAGATGCTTGTTCCTGGGAAGAAATTTGCGACAAACCTAGACAGCATACCAAAAAACAGAGACATGTCTTTGCCAAAAAATGTCCGCCTTGTCAAAGCTATGTTTTTTCTAAATCATGTATGGATGTGAGAGGTGGACCATAAAGAAAGCTGAGCACTGAAGAATTGATACTTTTGAACTGTGGTGTTGGAGAAGACTCTTGAAAGTCCCTTGGACTGCAAAGGAGACCAAAAAAGTCAATTCTAAAGGAAATCAGTTTGAATATTCATTGGAAGGACTGACGCCGAAGCTGATGCTCGAATACTTTGGCACCTGTTGGGAAGAATTGACTTACTGGAAAAGACCCTGATGTTGGGAAAGACTGAAGGCAGGAGGAGAAGGTGATGACAGAGGATGAGATGGTTGGATGGCATCACTGCTTCAATGGACATGAATTTGAGCAAGCTCAGGGAGTTGGTAACGGACAGGAAAGCATGGTGTGTTGCCGTCCATGGGGTCTCAAAGAGTCAGACACGGCTGAATGACTGAACTGAACTGAACTGAATAAAAGCCATCAATGAAAATATTTGTCAAGTGAGGTGATGAAAATAAACTTTATACACAAAACAACTAGTGCATGCTTACTTTTTACTTAGGTACGTAATGCATGGGTAGATTATTGGATATTTATTTCTAATAGATGAATTTCCATTTTTTTTCAGTAGGTGGCAGAGGTAATTTTCATGATATTAAAAGTGTGGAAAACATGACTCACAGGTAAAACTTAAGTTGGTACTTTGAGAAAATGTTGAAAAAAAGGATTAAATAAAATTTAGAAAAAGAGGAAAATATCTTTTTCATAAATAAACTAATGAAACAAACTTTATGTGGATAGTTAATAAAAATTACATGTTATTAGTAGCCAGATTAATTTGAGCTATGTTATTAGAGCTCAGATGGTAAAGAATCTGCCTGGGTTTGATCCCTGGATTTGATCCCTGGATTAGGAGGATTCCCTGGAGATGGAAATGGCAACCCTCTTATGTATAGAGGAGCCTGGTGGGCTACAGTCCAGGGGGTCACAAAGAGTCAGACACCACTAAGTGACTAACACCTTGTTTTTTCTTTTTTCTTTCTATTATCACCTCTGGAGATACCACATATCTAGGTCATGTCCAGAAATCAGGACTACTCTAAGGATAATCCAGGCAAAAATGAAAGTTCTAGGCCAAGAAATGTTTGAGTAAAATCTTAGAGGTTATACTAAATATCAACATAGAACCTTTGTCTTTGTGACCTGACAGAGATGTTTTGGGTGAGTTAGGCAGGTCTGTGATCTAATATCAGATTATCATCACAAGGAATATGAAGATGACATCTCTTCCTAAAATATAGGAAGGGCCCATATTTCTTTTTCTTATATAATCCCACTGAAGGATAAAAACAGATTTCAAAGGTACAATCTAAGATAGAATGTCTCAGTTCAGTTCAGTTCAGTTGCTCAGTTATGTCTGACACTTTGCAACCCCATGGACTGCAGCATGCCAGGCCTCCCTGTCCATTACCAACTCCTAGAGTTTACCCAAACTCACGTCCATGGAGTCAGTGATGCCATCCAACCATCTCATCCTCTGATTTCCCCTTCTCCTCCCGCCTTCAACCTTTCCAAGCATCAGGGTCTTTTCCAATGAGTTGGCTCTTCACATCTGGTGGACAAAGTATTTGAGTTTCAGCTTCAGCATCAGTCCTTCCAATGAATATTCAGGACTGATTTCCTTTAGGATGGACTGGTTGGATCTCCTTGCAGTCCAAGGGACTCTCAAGAGTCTTCTCCAACACCACAGTTCAAAAGTATCAATTCTTCGGTGCTCAGCTTTATTGTCCAACTCTCACAACCATACATGACTACTGGAAAAACCGTAGCTTTGAGACATAACATGTCTCAATCAGGTATAATTTTTGCCCCACTAGAGGAAAAATTGACAGTTTTGGACAAAATGTTTGATTGTTATAGCTGCTGGGGTGATACAAGTAGAGGCCAAAGATGCTGCTCAATATTTTATGATGCACAAGTCAAGCACCTACTCTCAATGGCAAAGTATTTGGTCCAAAATGCCAGAAGTACTAAAGATGAGAAAACTTGTTCAAAGGTAAATGTCTGACATAGCCAACTGTGTAAATTGCATGCATGCTAAGTTGTTTCAGGCATGCTCAATTCTTTGTGACCTGATGGACCATGGTCCAACCTGGCTCCTCCATCCATGGAATTTTTGAGGCAAAAATACTAGATTGGGTTTGTCATGCCCTCCTCCAGGGGATCTTCCTGACCCAGAGATTAAATCTCTGTTTCTTACATCTCCTGCATTGGCAGGCAGGTTCTTTACCACTAGAGCCACCTGGGAAGCCCAGTTACATAAGTATATAACATATATTTATATAAACATACAAATAATAATATGGATTATGTTTCCTTATCTGCATATAAACATAGTTGCTTACCTTACAAGTGGTTTGAATCAAACTAGCTAAGTCTACTGCTCTATGAAGACATGCCATTAAATGTGGTGTCACTACACCTACAGCTGCACACTTGTTAAATTGTCATACTGCCAATGCCTTATTTTGAAAAGAAAACAAAAATCTGTTTTTAACTTTTGGTTCCCTGCCAACAATATAATCTTGATTAAACTAACAGCTTCTTTTCTCTTCAAAATAAGACCCAGTGTTTCTATGCAGTTGAGAGTGAATCACCTCAGCGTTTAGTCATCAAAAAATACTTATTATAAGCTCTTTAAAGTTAAAGCATAGTGTTAAATATATAGCAGCTTGCTGTCCCACCCACCTTGTTGTTAGTAAAGATAGAAAGACATTTAAAAAGCAGGAGGTAATAAACACCACCTGTTTTTAAAGTACAGGGTCCCAAAATTTGCATTTCTGTTTGTAAAGTCTGATATTCACATTGAGTTATGTTGGTATTTGAAAACAGAATGACTTTTAATAGTGTATCAACTTCAGAAATGTAAAGAAAGAAATTGAATATTACTCATATATTTTCACATCTGCAAAATTAAACACCAAAATGTTAAAGCTAGTTATCATGGAATGATAGAATTTTGGATGTTTTAAACATGGCATTTTCAATAATTAATAAATGTTTTATTATACTAAATTAGCAGGGGTCTCTTTTTAATAAAGCTTAATCCCATAAATTCAGATCATTTGGTTATAAAATGAAAACTGATAACAGTACATACATTCAATCTGCTTTCTTGAGAAACACAAGGAATATTTCTTCCTTTTCCTCTTTACACCCCATACTGCCTACCACATATATACAAACTCAAGTTTTAAACATTTTATGGCTACATTCCATTTATAGATACACCAGATTTTGTTTGTCCCCTATTATTGGGCATTTTTGTTGTTTACAATATTTTGCTCCAATATTTTTCAAAGAACATACTGATTATCCATATCTATTTATCTTTGCATGTTTTTTTTATAATTTCCTTAGGATAAATTCCTAAAGTACACAACCCAGTGAAACAAAGGCACTTTTTAAAGTCTTCCAGCATATAGTGACAAATTGCCCTGCTGAAATGTTTACTGTTCAATTTTTGAGAAGGTCCACTTTTTCTTATCATTAAAATATATATGATTTTCATACTTCAACTTATTAATGAAATGATGTCATTATAGATAGATAGATAGATAGATAATGCTCATTACTACCTACTCAAGGTTTTTTATTCAAATAAAAAATAATGTGTATATCTCCCAAGATATTGTAAAATTCAATGAAGATATGATTATGGGTTCAAAAGGCATAACCTTGACCACTATATTATCCTCCAGGTTCCTCTGGTTTTCTCAAGAATCCTTTCTTTACTCCATTTCATCTGCTTTTATATAAGATCTTAAGTGACACTCAGTATTCTAGAATATTACTTACAGATTTCAATGAATAGATATACTCGATGAAACAAAATATATACAGACATGAATCTACTTTCAAATGAAGGTGACTAATAAATAACTGTGGTGTTGGAGAAGACTCTTTTATTTTTTTAATTTTTATTTTTACTTTATTTTATTTTACAATACTGTATTGGTTTTGCCATACATTGACATGAATCCACCACGCGTGTACATGCGTTCCCAAACATGAACCCCCTTCCCACCTCCCTCCCCGTAACATCTCTCTGGGTCATCACTGTGCACCAGCCCCAAGCATACTGTATCCTGCATCGGACATAGACTGGTGATTCGATTCTTACATGATAGTATATATGTTTCAATGCCATTCTCCCAAATCATCCCACCCTCTCCCTCTCCCTCTGAATCCAAAAGTCCGTTATACACAGCTGTGTCTTTTTTATTGTCTTGCATACAGGGTCGTCATTGACATCTTTCTAAATTCCATATATATGTGTTAGTATACTGTATTGGTGTTTTTCTTTCTGGCTTACTTCACTCTGTATAATCGGCTCCAGTTTCATCCATCTCATCAGAACTGATTCAAATGAATTCTTTTTAATGGCTGAGTAATACTCCATTGTGTATATGTACCACAGCTTTCTTATCCATTCATCTGCTGAGGGACATCTAGGTTGTTTCCATGTCCTGGCTATTATACACAGTGCTGCAATGAACATTGGGGTACATGTGTCTCTTTCAATTCTGGTTTCCTTGGTGTGTATGCCCAGCAGTGGGATTGCTGGGTCATAAGGTAGTTCTATTTGCAATTTTTTAAGGAATCTCCACACTGTTCTCCATAGTGGCTGTACTAGTTTGCATTCCCACCAAGAGTGTAGGAGGATTCCCTTTTCTCCACACCCTCTCCAGCATTTATTGCTTGCAGACTTTTGGATCGCAGCCATTCTGACTGGTGTGAAGTGGTACCTCATTGTGGTTTTGATTTGGATTTCTCTAATAATGAGTGATGTTGAGCATCTTTTCATGTGTTTGTTAGCCATCCATATGTCTTCTTTGGAGAAATGTCTATTTAGTTCTTTGGCCCATTTTTTTGATTGGGTCATTTATTTTTCTGGAATTGAGCTGCATAAGTTGCTTGTATATTTTTGAGATTAGTTGTTTGTCAGTTGCTTCATTTGCTATTATTTTCTCCCATTCAGAAGGCTGTCTTTTCACCTTGCTTATATTTTCCTTTGTTGTGCAAAGCTTTTAATTTTAATTAGCTCCCATTTGTTTATTTTTGCTTTTATTTCCAGAATTCTGGGAGGTGGATCATAGAGGATCCTGCTGTGATTTATGTCTGAGAGTGTTTTGCCTACGTTCTCCTCTAGGAGTTTTATAGTTTCTGGTCTTACATTTAGATCTTTAATGCATTTTGAGTTTATTTTTGTGTGCAGTGTTAGAAAGTGATCTAGTTTCATTCTTTTACAAGTGGTTGACCAGTTTTCCCAGCACCACTTGTTAAAGAGATTGTCTTTACTCCATTGTATATTCTTGCCTCCTTTGTCAAAGATAAGGTGTCCATATGTGTGTGGATTTATTTCTGGGTTTTCTATTTTGTTCTATTGATCTATATGTCTGTCTTTGTGCCAGTACCATACTGTCTTGATGACTGTGGCTTTGTAGTAGATCCTGAAGTCAGGCAAGTTGATTCCTCCAGTTTCATTCTTCTTTCTCAAGATTGCTTTGGCTATTCGAGGTTTTTCGTATTTCCATACCAATCTTGAAATTATTTATTCTAGTTCTGTGAAAAATATGGCTGGTAGCTTGATAGGGATTGCATTGAATTTGTAAATTGCTTTGGGTAGTATACTCATTTTCACTATATTGATTCTTCCGATCCATGAACATGGTATATTTCTCCATCTATTAGTGTCCTCTTTGATTTCTTTCATCAGTGTTTTATAGTTTTCTATATATAGGTCTTTAGTTTCTTTAGGTAGATATATTCCTAAGTATTTTATTCTTTTTGTTGCAATGGTGAATGGAATTGTTTCCTTAATTTCTTTTTCTACTTTCTCATTATTAGTGTATACGAATGCAAGGGATTTCTGTGTGTTGATTTTATATCCTGCAACTTTACTATATTCATTGATGAGCTCTAGTAATTTTCTGGTGGATCTTTAGGGTTTTCTATGTAGAGGATCATGTCATCTGCAAACAGTGAAAGTTTTACTTCCTCTTTTCCAATTTGGATTCCTTTTATTTCCTTTTCTGCTCTGATTGCTGTGGCCAAAACTTCCAGAACTATGTTGAATAGTAGCGGTGAAAGTGGGCACCTTTGTCTTGTTCCTGACTTTAGGGGAAATGCTTTCAATTTTTCACCATTGAGGATTAATGTTTGCTGTGGGTTTGTCATATATAGCTTTTATTATGTTGAGGTATGTTCCTTCTATTCCTGCTTTCTGGAGAGTTTTTATCATAAATGGATGTTGAATTTTGTCAAAGGCCTTCTCTGCATCTATTGAGATAATCATACGGCTTTTATTTTTTTCAATTTGTTAATGTGGTGAATTACATTGATTGATTTGCAGATATTGAAGAATCCTTGCATCCCTGGGATAAAGCCCACTTGGTCATGGTGTATGATCTTTTTAATGTGTTGTTGGATTCTGATTGCTAGAATTTTGTTGAGGATTTTTGCATCTATGTTCATCAGTGATATTGGCCTGTAGTTTTCTCTTTTTGTGGCATCTTTGTCAGGTTTTGGTATTAGGGTGATGGTGGCCTCATAGAATGAGTTTGGAAGTTTGCCTTCCTCTGCAATTTTCTGGAAGAGTTTGAGTAGGATAGGTGTTAGCTCTTCTCGAAATTTTTGGTAGAATTCAGCTGTGAAGCCATCTGGACCTGGGCTTTTGTTTGCTGGAAGATTTCTGATTACAGTTTCAATTTCTGTGCTTGTGATGTGTCTGTTAAGATTTTTTATTTCTTCCTGGTTCAGTGTTGGAAAATTGTACTTTTCTAAGAATTTGTCCATTTCTTCCACGTTATCCATTTTATTGGCATATAATTGCTGATAGTAGTCTCTTATGATCCTTTCTTTTTCTGTGTTGTCTGTTGTGAACTCTCCATTTTCATTTCTAATTTTATTGATTTGATTTTTCTCTCTTTGCTTCTTGATGAGTCTGGCTAATGGTTTGTGAATTTTATTTATCCTTTCAAAGAACCAGCTTTTGCCTTTGTTGATTTTTGCTATGGTCTCTTTTGTTTCTTTTGCATTTATTTCTGCCCTAATTTTTAAGATTTCTTTCCTTCTACTAACTCTGGGGTTCTCCAATTCTTCCTTTTCTAGTTGCTTTAGTTGCAGAGTTAGGTTATTTATTTGACTTTTTTCTTGTTTCTTGAGGTATGCCTGTATTGCTATGAACTTTCCTCTTAGCACTGCTGTTATAGTGTCACACAGGTTTTGGGTTGTTGTGTTTTCATTTTCATTCATTTCTATGCATATTTTGATTTCTTTTTTGATTTCTTCTGTGTTCAGAAATGTGTTGCTCAACCTCCATATGTGGGAATTTTTAATAGTTTTTCTCCTGTAATTGAGATCTAATCTTAATGCATTATGTCAGAAAAGATGCTTGGAATGATTTCGATTTTTTTGAATTTATCAAGTTTAGATTTATGGCCCAGGATGTGATCTATCCTGGAGAAGGTTCCATGAGCACTTGAGAAAAAGGTGCAATTCATTTTTTTGGGGTGAAATGTCCTATAGATATCAATTAGGTCTAACTGATCTAATGTATCATTTAAAGTTTGTGTTTCTTTGTTAATTTTCTGTTTAGTTGATCTGTCCATAGGTGTGAGTGGGGTGTTAAAGTCTCCCACTATTATTGTGTTATTATTGATTTCCCCTTTCATACTTGTTAGCATTTGTCTTACATATTGCGGTGCTCCTATATTGGGTGCATATATATTTATAATTGTTATATCTTCTTCTTGGATTGATCCTTTGATCATTATGTAGTGTCCTTCTTTGTCTCTTTTCACAGCCTTTGTTTTAAAGTCTATTTTATCGGATATGAGTATTCCCACTCTTGCTTTCTTTTGGTCTCTATTTGCGTGGAATATCTTTTTGCAGCCCTTCACTTTCAGTCTGTATGTGTCCCTTGTTTTGAGGTGGGTCTCTTGTAAGCAGCATATAGAGGGGTCTTGTTTTTGTATCCATTTGGCCAGTCTTTGCCTTTTGGTTGGGGCATTCAACCCATTTACATTTAAGGTAATTATTGATAAGTATGATCCTGTTACCATTTACTTTATTGTTTTGGGTTCGGGTTTATACACCATTTTTGTGTTTCCTGTCTAGAGAAGATCCTTTAGAATTTGTTGGAGAGCTGGTTTGGTGGTGCTGAATTCTCTCAGCTTTTGCTTGTCTGTAAAGCTTTTGATTTCTGCTCCATATTTGAATGAGATCCTTGCTGGGTACAGTAATCTGGGCTGTAGGTTATTTTCTTTCATCACTTTAAGTATGTCTTGCCATTCCCTCCTGGCCTGAAGAGTTTCTATTGAAAGATCAGCTGTTATCCTTATGGGAATCCCCTTGTGTGTTATTTGTTGTTTTTCCCTTGCTGCTTTTAATATTTGTTCTTTGTGTTTGATCTTTGTTAATTTGATTAATATTTGTCTTGGGGTGTTTCGCCTTGGGTTTATCCTATTTGGAACTCTCTGTGTTTCTTGGACTTGGGTGATTATTTCCCTCCCCATTTTAGGGAAGTTTTCAACTATTATCTCCTCAAGGATTTTCTCATGGTCTTTCTTTCTGTCTTATTCTTCTGGGACTCCTATAATTTGAATGTTGGAGCATTTCATATTGTCCTGGAGGTCTCTGAGATTGTCCTCATTTCTTTTAATTCGTTTTTCTTGTTTACTCTCTGATTCATTTATTTCTACCATTCTATCTTCTATTTCACTAATCCTATCTTCTGCCTCCGTTATTCTACTATTTATTGCCTCCAGAGTGTTTCTGATCTCATTTATTGCATTATTCATTATATATTGACTCTTTTATTTCTTCTAGGTCCTTGTTAAACCTTTCTTGCATCTTCTCAATCCTTGTCTCTAGGCTATTTATCTGTGATTCCATTTTGATTTCAAGATTTTGGATCATTTTCACTATCAATATTCGGAATTCTTTCTCAGGTAGATTCCCTACTTCTTCCTCTTTTGTTTGGTTTGGTGGGCAACTCTCCTGTTCCTTTACCTGCTGAGTATTCCTCTGTCTCTTCATCTTGATTATATTCCTGCATTTGGGGTGGCCTTTTTATATTCTGGTAATTTGTGGAGTTCTCTTTATTATGGAGCTTCCTCACTGTGGGTGGGGTTCTATCAGTGGCTTGTCATGGTTTCCTGGTTAGGGAGGCTTGTGTTGGAGTTCTGGTGGGTGGAGCTGGGTTTCTTCTCTCTGGAGTGCAGTGGAGTGACCAGTAATGGGTTATGAGACATCAAAGGTTTTGGAATAACTTTGAGCTGCCTGTATATTCAAGCTCAGGGGAGTGTTCCTGTGTTGCTGGAGAATTTGTGTGGTATGTCTTGTTCTGGAACTTGTTGGCCCTTGGGTGGAGCTTGGTTTCAGTGTAGGTATGGAGGCATTTGATGAGCTCCTATTGCTTTATGTCCCGTGAATTCAAGAGTTCTCTAATGTTTTCAGGCTTCAGACTTAAGCCTCCTGCTTCTGGTTTTCAGTTTTATTTTTACAGTAGCCTCTAGACTTCTCCATCTATACAGCACTGATAATAAAACATCTAGGTGAAAGATGAAAAGTTTCTCCACATTGAGAGACACTCAGAAAGGTTCACTGAGTTACAAGGAGAGGACAAGAGGGAGGGGGTAGTTAAAGGTGACTGGAATGAGATGGGGTGAGATCAAAAGAGGAGAGAGCAAGCTAGCCAGTAGTCACTTCCTTATGTGCGCTCTATAGTCTGGACTGCTCAGAGGTATTTACGGAGTTATACGGGGAAGAGGAGAGGGAGGAAGTAGACAGAGGTGACCAGGAGGATAAGAGAGAGGTATGAGAAGGGGAGAGACAAATCCTGCCAGTTAGCAGTTCCTTAGGTGTTCTCCACCGTCTGGAACACACAGAGATTCACAGAGTTGGATAGAGAAGAGATGGGGGAGGAAAGAGACAGAGGCCACCTGGTGGAGAAAAAGGAGAGTCCAAAGGAGGAGATAGTGGTCAAGCCAATAAATTCCCTCTCAGGTAAAATTAGGTAGTGAAGTTTGGGTTTTTAAATGTACAAAATTGACAACAAAAACCAAAGAGCAAAGATTAAAAATCTAGAGTAGAGGTTGGATTTTCAAAAATACAATATTAAAGAAAAGAAGCAGAAGGAAAAAGGAAGAAAGAAAAAAAAAAAAGAGTAAAAAAAAAAAAAACAAGAATTATTAAAAAAAAAAACAACCAAGAATTTTTAAAAAAGAAAACAAACAAAGAAACAAACAAACAAAAAAAAACACACACCAGCAACCACCCAAAGACTATATATGGTGTTTGCCTTAAAAAAAAAAAAAAAAAGAGATTTTTTTTTTTAAATAGTAATAGTAGGTTATAGAAATAAAAATTAGAGGAGAAATAAAAGACAAAAAAAAAGTTAGAAAAAAAAAAGAAAAAAGAAAAGGAATGATTTTAAATAAGTAAAAATATATCTGGCCCTTCTCTGATGTTTTGGGCAGTGTGGGGTCACTTCCAAGGCAGTTCCCTCTGTTTAACTTCTTCTGTTTGCTGGTTTTTTAGGCTCACTAGTTCAGTCGCGCTGTGGGGAGGGGGGATGCTGCAAACAAATAGCACTGTCATGTGCACACAGTGTCTCAGCCCCGCTTGGCCTGTCCCTGCTTGCAGCGCACAAACCGCTCCGGCTCTACGATGCTCAGCCAGGGACTGTCTGAGGCCGGCCCGAGGCTGCGTGCATTTCCCCGGTCTAAGACGCTCTGATTCGGCGCTCAGGTAGCCCTCAGATGCACAGATTCGGTTGGGACTGTGTTTTGTGCCCTTCCCGGGTCCGAGTAGCTCAGGAGTTTGGCGAGCGCGATCGCTGCGACTTGTCACCTTTTCTGCCTCTGCTGCTCAGTTTTCTGGGTGGATTGCTGGTGCCCCTTGTGAGGCAGATGATGACTGTCCAGCACCCCCAGAAGTCTTAGCAAAGAAGCCTGCTTGCAGTTAGCTAAGTAAAATCTCCCTGGGTCTACAATTGCCCCTTTCCAGCCCTTACGGCTCTGGCTGCCTGTCCCTGGTGGGGGATGGTCTGCAGCCAGCTTTTTCCATTCCGTCCTTTGTTCTGTGTGCGGTCCTGGCGGTGTCTTATGTTCAAGCTTTTCGTGCAGTAGCTATCCCACAGTCTGGTTTGCTAGCCTAAGTTAGATCGTTCTGGTTGCGCGTGGGGCGTTCCCGCCCGATTTTTACAAATCTCTGCAGCCCGCGCCTCCCGTGCTTCCCTGCCCTGCCCCCACTTGCTTGTGGTGGATGCAGGCGTCTGTGCTGCTTTTCCGCTGGGGGAATTACTGTTGGGCTTGTAATCTGTTGGTTTTAATTATTTCTTTATTTTTCCCTTCCTGTTATGTTGCCTTCTGTGTTTCCAAGGCTCGCCACAGACTCGGCAGGGAGAGTATTTCCTGGTGTTTGGAAACCTCTCTTCTTAAAATTCCCTTCCCGGGACGGGCTTCCCTTCCCGGGACGGAGCTCCCTCCCCACCTCCTTTGTCTCCTTTCTCGTCTTTTATATTTTTTCCTACCTGTTTTTGAAGACAATGGTCTACTTTTCTGGTTGCCTGATGTCCTCTGCCAGCCTACAGAAGTTGTTTTGTGGAGTTTGCTCAGCGTTGAAATGTTCTTTTGAGGAATTTGTGAGGGAGAAAGTGGTCTTCCCATCCTATTCCTCCACCATCTTTGATTCTCTCCTGGAGAAGACTCTTGAGAGTCCCTTGGACTGCAAGGAGATCCAACCAGTCCATTCTAAAGGAGATCAGTCCTGGGTGTTCTTTGGAAGGAATGATGCTAAAGCTGAAACTCCAGTACTTTGGCCACCTCATGTGAAAAGTTGACTCATTGGTAAAGACTCTGATGCTGGGAGGGATTGGGGGCAGGAAGAGAAGGGGATAACAGAGGATGAGATGGCTGGATGCCATCACCGGCTCGATGGATGTGAGTTTGAATGAACTCCGGGAGTTGGTGATGGACAGGGAGGCCTGGTGTGCTGCAATTCATGGGGTCGCAAAGAGTTGGACACAACTGAGTGGCTGAACTGAACTGAGCTGAATAAATAATACAAGCTAAAGACATTATGATCTGATATGAAAAGTATACCTTTCATTTGGGAGGAGATTAAATATAATTCCCATTTATCTAAATCAATAATCAATGAAACATAAAACAAGATTTCCAAAACATAAAGACTAGAAGAAATAAAAATAAATGCATATTTCTAATAATAGATTCAAATATACTTCTATATTAATTGAAGTCAGCATTTTTTTTACAAATGAAAATTTTCATTTCTTCACGTCTAAATATAGAGAAACAAGAGATAAATAAGTAATATTTATGAATATTCAAACTTTTTAGCTTAATTCCATAAATTATGCAATATTTGTGTCCTCTATTAGGGTAATTTACCAAATAGACTATGGCACTTTCATTTTTAGGTTATTGATTAAACATTGTTTCAAACATACAACTTTTTCTAACACAGTTTGCTAAGCTTTTATCATTTTATTCATCTCAGCACTTTTCTGGGGCTTTAAAAAATCTCTATGGTATTAAGTTCTCATTCTTTTCAAAAGGGCTATGGAGTTATATCTGTATCATTTAAACCAGGTATGCTTAAACTCATCACCATATTTATAATTTACCTTATTATTGATAAAGTGATTTCATAGACTTTTTTGGAGAGCATCACTGGCTCAAAGGACATGAGTCTGAGCAAACTCCAAGAGATCGTGAAGAATGGGTAAGCCTGGCATGGTGCAGTCCATGTGGTCGCAAAGAGTTGGACATGACTGAGCGATTGAATAACGCCACCAAAACAGACTTCAATTAGACTTCACCAAATCATCAAAATAGCCCTGAGAGGCAAGGTTTTTTTGCTCTATTTTCCATCCATCAGAGAAACTGAGATTAAAAAAGGTGCAATCATTTATCTAAGTTCACATGGTCTTTATTGTTGAATTTAGAACCATATATTTCCTGCTTACATCTCATTCCATCCAATTTGCTTCTGTATACATGTAAAATGAACACAAATTTGTGTTACTGTTTCTACTTTACATAACAGATAACATGTATGAGATAAGCCAATTAATACAATTGCTTTTAGTGTTTAAATATGAGAATTAGTCCCATCATCTTTTCTTACCATTATTTTTCCTTCTAACATTTTCTGCAAAACTAGAATAATAAGGGATGACACAAGCAGCTTTGTACACTCAACAGTCTTCTCATAATCATTTGACATGAAATTGATCTAGTGAGTTGATGATCACTCCATTCCCTAGAGTCACTATGAACCCAGAATCAACTGTTTTGTGATTGACATCAATATGATTAATGGAATCAATATTATTCATTTAATCAATAGGATGTAAACAATTAGCAGATTCAGTCAACTGAACAAAAAACCCCAAAATGTTAATCTATATTGTTGTCAACTAAACCAAACAACCAATTGAGTGACAATATTAACTTTTCAAACAATCGCTTTGAAATCAAGTAGGATACAGCTTAATTTGAGCTTATTTTACTTAAAAACCCTATGTACACATCTAATATAGAGACTTTTTTTGGTGTAAACATTTTAGTACAAAAATTTTATTTATATATAAAACTTATTTTTAGTCATTTTAATCTTATGCAGTTCATATTTCTAGTGGCATTTCTTTTTCTCAATGACAAGATTCTAGTGCACGAAACAAATGTGTGTGTGTGCAGGGGGAGAGAGAAAGACACAGAGAGAGAGACAGGGAGAGAAAGAGTTGAGGCATGTAGATACTATTTTATATTTGAAGTAGAATATAGATCAGATACATATCACATGCATTTTGAAATATAATTATTTTAAAAGTTAGTATAGTTTGTTAAATATATAAACTTTTTTTCCTAAAAAATTGAGCTAGTATTTTTGTTATAGTATTAGTTGCTTCTAAGACCATGGGCAATCCTCTAGAGCAAGAAACTTGGAGAACACACATATGAAGTGTCAATCATAGAAGAGAAATTTAGATTTTAAAGTCACACTGTAGCTTTTCACAAGTATTCATCTGCAAATGTACATGTAAGTTCTATATTTTTTTCCCTGATCACCAACTTTCAAAATGCAAGAAAACTCATCTGAGTGAAACTAGGGTAAAAATAGATAAAACAAATGCTACAGAAATAAAAGAATTCTAATTAGGGAAAGGGTAAAGATGGTATTAAAAGCATTTGGATGTGCACAAAAATAGGACTGTTTTTAAATTTTTTTTAAAAAAAAACATATACACTTTAGCTAACTAGACATTTTACATATCTTGTCATCTATAAATGCACTGTCAATATATCTGACTTACACTCATCAGCCCAATGCATTCATTTCCAACTTCATTGCTTTAAATTAGGAGTATAATCTAGTAATTCTGATTAGCTTTGTGGTAAACTTGCTTTTCTTCAGATAGGGCAAATGAAGGTTCACTCAGAGTTACCCACCAACCCATATCACCTCACCTTCTGTGACTCTATATTACATTATCTGTTGAATCCATTACAAGGAAGATAGGATTAGGGTAAACTGTATCTTACACACCCCTTAATTCCCTTCCTGAAAAATTCTCTGATCCTAGAAAGACTGCCACAAGAGAGCAAAAAAGGGAGAGAATGAGTATGACTGACAATGCCACTTTCCCACCTTAAATACGTGTTACTTCAAACACTTCTTGTTAGTACCTTTTGATTTCATCTCCATTTATTAAAAAAATAAAAATAAAAAACAAGTTAAATTTTAGATCATTCCAACATTGTCTTATATATACCCAGCTGTGTCCTCAAAGTTCCACTGTTAATTTCAACACATACTTCAGAGGATAAAAGAATTGATTACAACTTAAACCAAGATTATTCAACACAACTATTTGTCATTTTTTAGTGCTTCTTTCTGATGGAATATATGATCGACAAATGCCAGCTACTATATAATTCACTTTGCTTCACAGTGTGCACAAAGAGATACTAATGGTGAATAATTCATCTTATAAATTTTTATATTTACTAGTTCACTAGTCATGATACTAGTGTCAAAGACAAATAGGAAGAGTGTTAAAATTTAAAAACAAATGCAATAGAGAATTCAGAAAAAAGTTTTCATTAAATTGTTATTTTCATTTTGAGATTCAGAGATAACTGATTTGTAAGAAGACTCACAGAAAACTAACAAAGTTCATGTTATGTTAAAACACTGAACTGTACTATTAACCTTAAGGAATTTTAAGCAAGATGTAACACTGAAATCAGATTGATTATCTTCTTTGCAGCCAACGATGGAGAAGCTCTATACAGTCAGCAAAAACAAGACTGGGATCTGACTGTAGCTCAGATCATGAACTCCTTATTGCTAAATTCAGACTTATATTGAAGAAAATAGGGAAAACGACTAGACCATTCAGGTATGACCTAAATCAAAACCCTTACAATTATACAGTGGAAGTGAGAAATAGATTTAAGGGACTAGATCTGATAGACAGAGTGCCTGATGAACTATGGATGGAGGTTTGTGACATTGTACAGGACAGGGAACAAGACAATCCCCAAGAAAAAGAAATGCAAAAAAAGAAAATGGCTGTCTGAGGAGGCCTTGCAAATAGCTGTGAAAAGAAGAGAAGCAAAAAGCAAAGGAGACAAGGAAAGATATACTCATTTGAATGCAGAGTTCCAAAGAATAGCAAGGAAAGGGAAGAACGGCTTCCTCAGTGATCAGTGCAAAGAAATAGAGGAAAACAACAGAATGAGAAAGACTGGAGATCTCTTCAAGAAAATTAGAGATTCCAAGGGAACACTTCATGCAAAGATGGCCTCAATAAAGGACAGAAATGGTATGGACCTAACAGAAGCAGAAGATATTAAGAACAGTTGGCAAGAATACACAAAAAAATTGTACGAAAAAGATCTTCATGACCCAGATAATCACAATGGTGTGATCACTCACCTAGAGCCAGACATCCTGGAATTTGAAGTGAAGTGGGCCTTAGGAAGCATCACTACAAAAAAAGCTAGTGGAGGTGATGGAATTCCAGTGGAGCTATTTCAAATTCTAAAAGATGATGCTGTGAAAGTGCTGCACTCAATATGCCAGCAAATGTGGAAAACTCAGCATTAGCTACAGGATTGAAAAAGGTCAGATATCATTCCAGTCCCAAAGAAAGGCAATTCCAAAGAATGCTCAAACTACCACACAGTTGCACTCATCTCACATGCTAGCAAAGTAATGCTCAAAATTCTCCAAGCCAGTGTTCAGCTGATTTTAGAAAAGGGAGAGGAACCAGAGATCAAATTGCCAACATCCACTGGATCATTGAAAAAACCAAGAAAGCTCCAGAAAAAAAAAAAAATCTATTTCTGCTTTATTGACTATGACAAAGCCTTTGACTGTGTGAATCACAGTAAACTGTGGAAAATTCTGAAAGAGATGGGAATACCAGACCAGACCAGATTTGCCTCTTGAGAAACCTATATGCAGGCCAGGAAGCAACAGTTAGAACTGCACATGGAACAACAGACTGCTTTCAAATAGGAAAAGGAGTACACCAAGGCTGCATATTGTCACCCTGCTTATTTAACTTATATGCAGAGTACATCATGAGAAACGCTGGGCTGGAAGAAGCACAAGCTGGAATCAAGATTGCTGGGAGAAATAATAACCTCAGATATGCAGATGACATCACCCTTATGGTAGAAAGTGAGGAAGAACTAAAAATCCTCTTGATGAAAGTAAAAGAGGAGAGTGAAAAAGTTGGTTTAAAGTTCAGCATTCAGAAAACAAGGTCATGGCAACTTGCCCCATCTCTTCATGGCAAATAGATGAGGAAATACAGAAAACAGCGTGAGACTTTATTTTTCTGGGCTCCAAAATCACTGCAGATGGTGACTGAAGCCATGAAATTAAAAGATGCTTGTTTCTTGGAAGGAAAGTTATGACCAACCTAGACAGCATATTAAAAGGCAGAGACATTACTTTGGCAACAAAGGTCTGTCTAGTCAAGGCTATAGCTTTTCCAGTAGTCATAAATGAATTTGAGAGTTTGACTATAAAGAAAGCTGAGCACCCAAGAACTGATGCTTTTGAACTGTGGTGTTGGAGAAAACTCTTTAGAGTCCCTTGGACTTCAAGGAGATCCAACCAGTCCATCCTAAAGAAGATCAGTCCTGAATGGTCATTGGAAGGACTGATGTTGTAGCTAAAATTCCAATACTTTGGCTACTTGATGTGAAGAGCTGACTCATTTGAAAAGATCCTGATTCTGGGAAAGATTGAAGGCAGGAGGAGAAGAGACATCTTTGGATGACATCACTGACTCAATGGAGATGTCTTTGAGTAGACTCCAGCAGTTGGTAATGGATAGGGAGGCCTAGCATGCTGCAGTCCATAGGGTCCTGAAGAGTCAGACACAACTGAGCAACTGAACTGAACTGAACTGAACCAGGTAAGTAATTAGATACATGTTTCATACCTGAAATTAGAATATGCAGGATGACCTCATCAAATAACATTATGTGGGACAATACAGTTATTCAATATAAATCAATATAGTTTGCTGTTCCTGGAAGCTAATTTGGTTGAAAAGTAAATATTGATCTTTGGATAATTCTTGTTGATGCATACTGAAGACTAGAGAATTAAACATTATATTTTAACACACTGTCATGATAAATCTTGAAGAAAATATATTGATAATTGACAGCAAAAGAGACACAGATGTGTAGAACAGATTTTTGGACTCTGTGGGAGAGGGAAAGGGTGGGATGATTTGGAAGAATGGCATTGAAACATGTATAATATCATGTAAGAAACGAATCATCAGTCTAGGTTCAATACAGGTTACAGGATGCCTGGGGCTGGTGCACTGGGATGACCCAGAGATGGTATGGGGAGGGAGGTGGGAGGGGGGTTCAGGATTGGGAACTCATGTACACCTGTGGCAGATTCATGTTGATGTATGGCAAAACCAATACAGTATTGTAAAGTAAAATAAAGTAAAAAAAAATAATAAAAAAAAAGGTAAAAAAAAAAAGTTTGTTCATTTGAAAAAAATATATTTTTAATATATTTGGAAATAGATGAGGTTAAGATACATAGTGATTTGTAAGATTATTTATACATTGAATGCTATAGCTTAGCTTTTTTAAAGAACACACTTTTATTTGGAAAAAACAACTTTCTTCACTTTGTTTTACTGGTCAATAAAGTACAGGTCTCATGGTATGTGCTTAAATGAAACACCATGAAAGATCAGGAAAATAGTGACATTTTTGTATTTTAAAAAGTTAAGCAATGTGATGGACGGTTTGGCTTTTCAACACATACAATGAAGTAAATATTTCTCCAATAATTCAAAAAAATTCATTCTTGAGAGTACTCCCTGATTTTATGTCTTTTTCTTTTCTGATTTTGATTTCCTCCAGTGTTGAGATACATTGAAACATTATTGGTAAAAATATACTATTTTATACTTCTCAAAAGCTATCAACTGTACCACACAGAGTAAATGCTCATGTAAACTGTGATCCTCTGAAGGTCTGAAGATCATAGTTTATAATTGAAAAAAAAAATCATAGACTATTATCTTTAGCTAATAATAATGACTCAGTATTAGGCCATCAGTTGTAACAAGTAAATCACACTTAGGCAAGACATTAATAGTAGGGGAGGTTATACACAGAACAAGAGGAAGTATATGAGAGCTCTCATCCTTACTGTCAAATATTTATTTAAATCTAAAACTACTCTAAAAAGTAGAAATTTGTTATTTAAAAAAATATAGTATTTTTGTTTGAGAAAACATACTTTGAATATTATTTTTACTATACATTACTACATAATATTTTTGCAATGTGTTATTACCATTCATTTTTAAATTTCTTTTGTGCTTTTGGGGCTTCCCAAGTGACGTTAGTGGTAAAGAACCCGCCTGCCAATGCAGGAGACACAGGAGATGCCAATTCGATCTCTGGGCCAGGTAGACTCTGTGGAGGAGAGCATGGCAGCACACTCCAGTATTCTTGTCTGGAGAATCCCATGGACAGATGAGCTTGGTGGGTTACAGCTCATAGGGTCGCAAAGAGTTGGACACGACTGAAGCGACAGCATGTGACAGCACCCATTTTTAACTTATTTTTGTGCTTTTTAAATGTCAAGAGTGTGAAAAATTCATTAATTTCATTTGGGTTTTTAAATAACCTATTCATTTTTAATGGTTATATAATTTTTAATATAAAAAGGTTTTCTTTGAAAAAATTTTAAAAGCCATATTTTGAAAAATTAGGAAGATAATCTCAAGAAAAGTTTTGTACTCATTTTTTAAAAAGACATTTCTTTAAAAATAGGCCCAATGCTTGTATGTAGTTTTCTACATTGCTATCATATGCAAATACTGTATTAAGTAGAATTGGTGCTGATATTTACAGAATGTTTGAATCTATTTCAACAACCCAGTGAGTGAAATGAGAAGTCAACACAATCATCATAGAAGATGAAGTCTCTGCACGAGGACAATAAAGGATATTGCTTCAGATCCTCTCATTTGTGCTATGGCTTCTGGTCTCTTCCTTGGATGTCTGGCTCTGTAGCCCAGATTGGCTTGCCTTGGTCCACTACCTCCAGATATCTGAAGTGTTCTTAAAGAGCTCACACTGCCTCAGTAGGAATGCAGTAACAGCATTTCTGTTGCTTTTGTTATTACTTTTTTCCATTTCTGCTTCTAATTCTGTTTGGTTTATCTATGAAATGCAGGGGCTATGGAATACTGCAACACTTCTATGTAGCTATACTGAAACCTGTCATCAATACTAAGGATATGCAAACTCTTGACTGATCATCAAAATCACTGAAATAGTTTTGAAGAAATATAAATACATATGTCTTATCCAAGGCCAAATGAGTCAGTTATTTCCACAAGTGGGACCTAAAAGCTCCTATTTTAATAAGTACCTATGTACTACAATAATTAAAAACCATTGCCTGGGAATTTAATCAACCACAAGATAAGATCATTGTGAATGTGTGTGTCTGTGTGTGTTGTATGATTACTACCCTAAAACTCCATCTTGTTAGGTAATGTTCTTTCTTCTATGCTTATTTCTTCTCTTCTAATATGAATTTTTTCAGGGCAACTAATTGTTTTCCTAATCAGTTGATCTAGGCTTTATATTTTTTTGATATTTATATTTAGCTTATTATTAATTTTTGTTACTGTTATCTGGCCAAGTAAACATACCAGTAAAAGTACAAACAGTCCTTTAGGTCATGTCTTCTAATCTTTATGGAGCTCACAAGACAAGCAGAGAAGTTTGACCTGAGAGGTCCTAGAGGGGTTGTTAGACTCAAGGCAAATCATCCCCTTAAATTCATGCTTAATGTACATCACATTACATTAAATACATTTACTAAATTTTACATTTAAAATAAGTTTGTATATTGCCAAATATTTTTATTTAATTAACTGCAAGTGTAATGGAAACAAAAAACTTCAAATATTTATATTTTCAGGAGCTGATGGTCAACATCTCATACAGTCTGGAAATGGATTGAGTAGTCATTGGGTTGAAGCAACCAAAAACATTTACTTTCTTAGCTTTTAAGAAAAAAAAAAAAAAGACGTGTTTTCATTAACATAGATTAAATTAATTCTAAAAATCTATAAACACACTAGATAAATATTTTGTTATTTCTTTTGTTAATACCCTTCTGCACTCCCCAATAAACACTCGTATACTAATGGTGGCTTTCGTGTTTAAGAAGGATATTCAATTATAAGCAGAAACTGAGCATTACATGGGAAAAAGGAAAGAAAAAACAAGTGCAGCAATCCAGTAAGTAATGGGCCACAAAATCCATAGGTGCCATGCATAATGGCCATGGGGTCAGCCACTCCAAGCCCTCCATTTGGATGAATAGAAAAAGCCAATCTATCGCTGTTTCCCAAAGCGATCCCTAGTAGTGTACATGGAACAATTGTTGTAAAATGGAGTCCCGATAGACTTATTCAAACATGCAAATTAACAACGTTGAAAAGCAACGTACAGTAATCAGGTCCCATTCAGTCTTGTAACATCATCTGGGACACAATAGCTGTCTGTGTGTCCTGTAGACAGTTTGTGTTGGTAATAGCCACCACATGAGCAATTAAGCTCTTTAACCAAGTCAACCATTTAAGCTGTCCTACAAGTTAGGAGTGAAAAGCAAAGCTGAAACAAAGAGCAATACAAGGAGCCATTAGCCTTGAAAACGTTGGTCTACACAAAAGTGTACGTTCCCCGAAATGAAAGCACATTGTTGGTTTCACCTACGCTTCAGATGTTTGCTTCATTAGGGCTCTACACACTGGAATAACTTAGATCCCAAATATGTTTCAGTGTAACTAGAAATAGTAATTGATGATGACCTTTTTCTAATTAATTTTGTATTTTTAAATTCTTAAAAGATCTATTTAATAAATAGCTTGCTTCCAAGCTTGGTCCATTTTTCTAACTGCATGATTAATATTTAGATTTATAAGCTGATGTACCCTAGCAATTTTTGCCCACAGATCATGAGGCTAGTGTTTCAGGAGTCTGTGATTCCCAGTGCAATCATACACATGAGCTTTGGATAATCAGACTTAACCTATTTTAACTTCTGGAGTATGTACTGGGATAGAACAGTGGAGAATTAATAACATTTTTTTTTTTTTCAAATTGCCTGATACTAAAAAAGATCACATTTAAAGTATCTGCAGTTGTTTGGTTTTGCTAAGTCATGTCTGACTCTTGGCGACTCCATGAACTGCAGCACATCAGGCTTCCCTATTCTTCACTAACTCCTGGAGTTTGCCCAAATTCATGTCCGTTGTGTCGGCATCCAACTGTCTCATCCTCCTTTGCTTCCTTCTCCTCCTGGCCTCAGTCTTTCCCAGCATCAGGGTCTTTTCCAATGAACCGGCTCTTTGCATCAGAAAGTATCTGCAGTACCATGTGCTCCTTTTCAAGAGAGGAGATTGTAGAACCCAATTTTCTAAATCATCCCTGATGTTAAAATGATGTACTCTTGATTGCAATGGAACCAAATGAAGGACAGTTGCTTCACTATTTGAAACCATTATTCTATTTATCCTTAGCCTTTATTCCTCAAGAATAAATAATTTAAAGTTCTTTAGTCTTTCTATATAAGTCTGTTTTTAAAGTACTTTATCTTTTTTGTGAACCTTTTCTAATTTATTCATCTCTTGCAGCTGCATCGGTATTTTAGTATGGCCTTTGCCCCACAGTAATCCTGCCAGGTCACCATGGTCAATGTTCCCTCTAATTTTTTCCAGTCATGTATAGGTTGGGTGACAAGGAAGTTACTGAGAGGGTAGGGTCAGGTTGCAGTGTCAGTGAGGTTACTGAATCACCTGGATTTGATAGCTGGGACAAGAAAGTGGACCAATAGAACTTCCCGAGGCTTCAAACCTGCTATAAATGATGTATGAGCCTTTCTTACAGTCACTTCAGAGTTACCCCCGAGGGAGTGAAACTTTACCAACTGTTGTATGGATGTCCAATTTAATAGTGACCCACAGATGTCAACCATCACAAAAATTCTTTACCTTATCCTTAACCTCACTATTAAACATTCAGCCTCCTGCTAGGTAGCCAGGAGTTTAGCTTTGAAGATTTGACTTGTAATACATAATAGTGGAGGACTTTTCAGGGTCTCCCTAGGGAAACAAGAGAATGCTCATTAATTTTGATTCCTCCAATGCCCTCTGCAGTGGTTTGATGGGTTCTGCTCAAAGTAAAAATTGTCATTTTTATATTATTCACTCAATTACCTTGAACTTCAAGATCTACTATCTTCCCTTGTCAATATGTCTAAAACAGTTAAACAAATGTTATTAAAGATTCCAGTTTTTATCTGATTATAGATGACCTAAAGTTATTTATAAATATTAAGGCATGAAAGGAAGCAGGATAGAGGTAAGTTTTTCAAAATCTATGAGTTTTAGAAATATATATATATATGGGTTAGTGGAGAAGAAAGGCAGCAAGATTCCAATGAGAAAGAAGCCAAAACAGCAGGTAAGAGGTAGTCTGTGCCTAATTGAGGCTTGGAAGTTGAGGGAAAGTCCTCATTTAGAAAATACCTTTTTTAGAAAGAAGGGGTACAAGACAATATTAGGGTAGATGTGTGGATTAAAGTGTATGAATGGATTGAAAATCAAGTTGAACACTATTGCATGAAACAAGAGATATTGTGCCACTAACCAAAAATAGAAGTAAGCATGTTAGAAGAAAGATGTTAGAACTAGTTAAGAGCATTTTGATACTGTGTCCCTAAGATTTCAGTGGGATCAATCGGAAACTGCAAAAAGTAACCCTTCCTATGAAATGAGAAAAATTATCTTTCAAAAATTTGCTGTGTTTGCCATGGCCAAACAGTTTCTGGAAAACCAGTGTAGAACTTCGGTAATAACCCAAATGAAATTGCATACTGTCACTAACGTGTAAACATTAATGTAGCTTGAAAAAGCACATAGATCCCCCCTTTTAATAATATCAGCTAAAATTATGCAATGTATATTTATTTATTTTATCTAAACCACATATACTCAATAATACTGTCATATTAGCTAAGGCTATGATGAATGTACTGGAAAAAAACAAAGTAAAGTTGTGTATGAGGAGATAAAGTGATTCAATAACAAGGGACTCTATGAGGGTCAGAGGTACTTCCCTTCACTGGGAAATAAAAGTCAAAATAATTGTGTAATAGCAACTCTAAAGGCCTTGCTCAGCACTAGATTAAAACTTGCTATCCCACTTGACTCATTTTATAAGATAATTAAATTAGATTCAAACAATTGATCTAAACATTTTTGCATGAGAACTGCATGTTCTCTTCTCTTTTGTTTCCAATTATTTTTAATGCATAATTTTATTGTTCTACATTATATCTAATTTCATTATAAACAAAAATTTAATCATACCTGTATCTTTCTACTAATGGGAGGGAAAGGAAAACTTTAAAATGAGATATTTTCTTTTAACAAAGCAATTGCAATCATCTTACCCAACACAGGACATCTTAATTAGAGTTGATGATAATATTATTTCACACTGAAAGCTGTGCTAAAAGCTATGATCCCTATTACTGGGCAGCATGTTAGTTTCTTTTTTTAGAAAAATATAAATTTATTTATTTTAATTGGAGGTTAATTATTTTACAATATTCTAATAAAACCAAGATGATTTGAGAAAATTAAAACAAAATGTCAATACAATACAGGCTAATGTTTGTTCTATAATAAAAATATTAAAATTCTAATGACTAGTAAATTGAGACATTTTATATAATTCCTTCATATTGCCCACCTATGCTTTTCATGAAGTATTTATCATGCTCTTCTTTTCAGGTTCTTTAAATGCACTACAATAGAGCTTTGCTAGATTTAATGGGAGAAAGAATACTTTATTTCATGGAAATTATTAGATTAAGACATGTAGACCTGCGATTTTTTTAAAATAAGTAACTGTATTGATATCAAAGCAAATAGTCTCAAAAATGAAAAAATAGAATTTTTCTTTGAAAGAATAAAGAGAGTTAGGTTGAAGTTCTTGTCCAGATGCATTACTATCCTTACTTCACCCAAGAGCAAAGCAAACGATTCAATGGATGATTTCAAGAAAACTGGAGCAAATTAATATAATTTATCTAGGGAAAACACAGTGAGTATGGCTATAAGAATTTTCTGACCACCATGATTTATTTTTTTCCATTCATTAAATGATCATGTCTTAAAAAAAAAAAAAATATGTTCATATGTCTCAAGTCTCCTTCAGTGCTGTTACACATGCTGTTCTTTTTGGTTGAAACACATTTCTTCCTTCCTTGTTCACTTAGCAGGTATTTATTCATATTTGCCAAAACTGTCACCTCCTTTTATAATCCTTCCTGGAGCCCTAGCTCTCTTGTGAGGTTATCATACTATCATCTATAGACTACTAGCATACTGATTACAACTATTATTATTATTTCCTCAGTTAAGTGTCATAGTTTTCTGTGAGTCTGTAGGAAATAGCACATAAGTTTATTGAGTAAACAATAAACAGAAAGAGTCAAATGACAAAATAAATTGAAAGCATATTGTTGTGAAATACTGTATATTGTTTCATTGAGGTTAATATATTTATTCTATTTTTTTTTTAATATTCAGAGCTGTCCTTTAAAACATTTTTACTGATTTGTTGTTAAGAAATAATTTTGGGGATTTGCTCTCCAAAAAGCACTATTGTCTGCTTTTTACCCCATGCTTACAACATATATGAGATTATATATAATGAAGGCTATCTAACATTTCAATTTTTTAATGCAGTTGAAAAATCTCAAGAACAAGAAAGGTAATACAGAGGTGTTGAGTTCAGCCCTGTTCTTTGGTTGGAAGGCATTAAGAGAATATTCACTTTTAATTCTCAATATAACACTAGGGCACCTGGAAATATATAATTAAAATAAATGTTTTCAACAAATAAGTAAGAATTTTCATTATTAACATACAGAGATATGTTCTCATTTAAATGAATCGTGATTACCACAATGATCTTTTATGCATATTGGAACAAAAAGCAATCATAGAAATCAAACTGTGACAGATGTGACATTTTCTAGCAAAGCAGTGCAATGCACACTCAAGATGAGAAGTAACAAAATATGTCCAATAGATGCAGAAGTGTGATCTTTGATATTTAACAAACATAGCAAACATGAATAGCCATGCAGTTTCCCTAGTGAAAACCCTTAGGGCAACTGTTATTCACTCATTTTCCACACACTTGGCCATAAATGTGGATTTACGTTTTCTCCACGGATTTTTTTGTGTGCTAACAGTATTTTATTTTTCTCTTTCTTTATACTAATAAATTCCATTTTTATATTCCTCCTGCCTTACCATCTACTCTCCTGTGCATTTTCTATAATCTTCAGGATTATCTGATTAAAAAGCAATTGTGACATTTTATATCTTTCTTTTCTACATTCTTATGTGAACTTAGAAAAACAAATAAACAGATATTTGTATAAGTAAATGAGATAATGATGTTATATATATATATATATATATATATATATATATATTTTATTACATGCTTATAATCAATGCATCCATAAAAATACCAGCCAAGTCGCTTCCCTGACATCAGAGTGGTTATGATGCAGGGGGTGTGAGTCTGATCACTGGTTGGGGAGCTACAATCTCCCGTGCCTCAGGGGTAAACACTCCAAAACATAAAACAGAAGCAATATTGTAACAAATTCAATACAGACTTTAAAAAATGCTCCACATCAAAACACGTAAAAACAAATGCCAGATATAGGTGTATTTGGTTGGTTTCAGTTGGTAAACATCCTTTTATCATATTTTCTGACACATTCTACCTTTCTTGGAGTAGCTCTTTCAAACTCTTTTTCTCCACAAGATCCCATCCACATTCATTTACTTCTCACTTGTCTCCCTTAATCTTAATGCTTCCTCCCAGAAATGGAGTTTCAAGAAATAAAATGTGGATAGCTATTTAATTTGTTAGTGTTTAGTTAAAGAATGAATGTCCAAAATATGTAAATTTTGCTTGAATTTTGCTTAAGTGGAATAGTGTTAAAATATTAACATTCATATGAATCCCAGTCAGAAGACAAACATCATCATCATACAATGAAATCAGAAACTGAAGAATAAATTTAATGCTATATAAAAAATAAACAAGTAACATTGCATTGGTAGATTACTTTAAAAAAAAGTGATATAATGGAGAGACAAACATTTCTTAGATTATGTAATGCTAGACTGACTCTCTTTCCTACACTGAATGCTTACAATACCAAATAAACGCTTCCCTTCACTGGAGGTCAGTTCTGAAGAATTGTTTTTGGATCGCTCAGCAGAGGCAGAACACTGCTCATGGTAATATTATCACCAAAGCAGTAAAATGCCCTTTCTCTTTCATAGGATCTGATTTAAGGAAAGGCTATTTTCTTTAATGTTTGTGATACACAGCAATTCCTACATAGAAAAATAATGTTATCTAATTAATATTCTATCTTCAGAAAGAATCCTGTATCCTTCCAAAAGTTATTGAGCTAATGTGCTCATTCTTAATATTTATATGTTATCAGCATATATTCATATTTTCAATCACTTTTAAGTTTATTACTAATATTTTCCAAAATAGAATTGTTAGCATTTGAAGTTGTAGTTAATTATTGCAACATTTTGCTGCTGTAATATGAAATATACACCTAGACTTCAATTCACTGATAGAATTTCATTATATAATGCACTGTGAAAGTTTTTTTACTGTATCAATAATCTATATGTGAAATAGATATCAAGAAAATTGCAGTAAGTTTGAAGGATAGCTGATTTTGTTTTCATCACCAGCATTGTAACTAGTTAAATGATGAGGAGTACTTATCAAAGCATGCCAGTTTCTCATTGACATCATACAGGCTGAGTCAAGTAGCTGGGCAAAGCCTGAGATCAAAGTAAAAGAATCAGAGTTACCCATCAATATCTCTACTGTGTTTATCTCCAATGTGTCTATCTCAGTAATGTTTTTGTTCCTGGACAAAAAATAATAATAATAATAACAAACAAACAAACTTCTAAGGTTGTGCTTTGAAGGAAATGGCAAAAAGTCATGTGTTAGAATGGCAACTCTACTATTTTCTCTTCACCCAAAATAAAAATGAAAGTGAAGTCCCTCAGTCGTGTCCGACTCTTTGTGATCCCATGGACTGTAGTCTACCAGGCTTCTCTGTCCGTGGGATTTTCCAGGCAAAAGTAGTGGAGTGGGTTGCCATTTCCTTCTCCAGGGGATCTTCCTGACCCAGGGATTAATCCCAGGTCTCCTGCATACCCTCTGAGCCACCAGGGAAGCCCTAAGTATTCACCCAGAATACTTCCTTATAGTCACTCTTCCTCTGCTTTTTTTTTTTTTTTTTTGGCTTTCATCTGGCAGAGAAGAACCATTCCCTTTTTACCTCCTAAAGTGTTCCAAATGGTGTTCTCTCATCTGTATATTTGTGTGTGTAAGTCTTCCTCTTTTTCTTATACCATTATACTTATCCTTTCTGCCAAATAATCCTATTTCATTCTAAATCAAAATAAGCACATATCACCACTTTTAACATAAATGACTTTTTTTGAACCAAATACTTTTTTCAGTCTCCATTCCTTTTTTTCCCTAAAAATAGTTTTTATCTGCTATCTCCAAGTCATCATCATCTATTTACTCCTGAGTATCTTGAAACTGGGGACTTCTTTGATGGCTCAGTGATAAAAATCCGCTTATAATGCAAAAGACATGGATTTGATCCCTGTGTTGGGAAGATCCCCTGGAGGAGCAAATGGCAACTCATTACATTATTCTTGCCTGAAAATTCCCACGGACAGAGGAATCTGGAAGGCTGTGGTCCAAAGGATTGCAAAGATCTGGACATGACTGAGCAACTGAGCACACACACATCTTGAAATTATCTTCTCTCAAATTTGGCTGTTTGTTTTCAAAAATTATTCATACAGGTACATATTTATAATAGCAAACAAATGCAAGCGTATAATTATTATCATACCAATAGTTTTAGTTCAGTCTTTTGAATTTTCCCTTCAGCTTGCTACCCCTATAATCCGTGTTACTATTCACTCTATATATTAATTCAAGTTGTTTCTCTATGGTCTTATAATATACTTCCTCCCCATCTCTGTTTCTCTCTCTCTCTCTCTTGCATACATACCTATTCACAAGAATGCATACACAATTTAAACACATCTACATATATAGTCAATGTTCTATTTAGTGAATGCTATCTTTAAAATGATTCTTGTGAAAATGATACATTTCAGTATCTTGCTTTATTCAGAGGAAAAATTCATAGGTAAATTTCTTGCATCTATATCTGTAATTCACTCCTATTAATACCCATGCAGGATGCTATTTATGTACTCCCCGATTCATTTAATCTGTCCTCTACAGATGGTCATTCACATGATTTCCTTTTTTTGACACTACCAATCACACCTCAATAAACATGATTGTACATATATCCTTAAGATTTGCTATTTTTATTCTAAGAGATATCAAAATATTCAGTCACTCATGTGGTACTAATGGTAAGGAATATTTATGTGAAACACCTTCATTTCTATGAATAGTTTTGCATGAATGGAATTGTTGGATCTCAGGGAAGTCACACTGGTAATTCTGGTAAATGCTTCCAAATTGTTTTCCACAAAGACATTCTTATTGCTTTCAAGAATCAAAGTTAATACATTTTAGCAAACATTTCTTCTCTCAGTTAGAGATATCAGTTTTTACATTCTTTTTAGTCTGATATGCACTGTTGTTACATTGTTACTTTAATTTGTACTCTTTACTGACACTATTAAGTTTGAAATTTTCTGTCTCCACCTTCCCTCTCTCTCCTCCCTTCTCTCTGTACCTTTTTTTCCCTCTTCTCTTTTTTTGACAACTTGAATTTACTTTTCTGAGGAAAATGTTTCCATGTTTTCCCCATTATAATATTTGGATATTTAATTTATCCTCTTATCATAGTATCTTAGAAGTTTTGAGTAACACTACTCTTTGTCTCTGCCTTTAAGTAGTTTTTTCCAAATTTATTAAGCATCTAATGTCTCTCTTTGGAGTACTTTGCCATAGAGTTTTAAAAATGTTTTACAGCTGATTAGCATTTTAAAAATATATTTTCAGTTCCCTACAATATCAATCTGCTTGAGCCGCTATAACAAAATACCATAATGACAGACATCTATTTTTCTCAGTTCTGGAGCCTGGGAGTCCAACTTGAGAGTGTAGGTAGATTTACTTCTCAGTGAAAGCCCTCTTCCCGGCCTGCAGATAGCCCTCTCTTCTTTGTGTTTTCATGGGGCAGAGAGAAAAAGAGAGAGCTGTAGCTTCTTCTTGCAAGGACAGGGATCTCATCCCAGGGCTCCATGCTCAAGACAGCTAAGCTCAGTAACTCCCCAAAGTGCCTACCTCCATATAGCATTATATTTGAGGTTAGGGCTTCAACATATAAGTTTGAGAAATACAAATACATTCGGATCATAGCATTCTGCCCTTTGTCCCCATAATGCTTGTCTTTTTCACATGCAAAATATATTCATACCCCCACAAAGGCCCTCAAATCTTAACACATTCCAGCATCAATTTAAAGTCTACAGTCCAAAGTCTTACCTAGATATTATTTAAATTAGATATAGGTGAGACTTGAGGTTTAATTCATCCTGAGGCAAAATCCCTCCTCTCTAGCTGGGAACCTATGAAACCAGGTATGCCATGAGCTTAAAAAAATATAGTGGTGGACAGACACAGAACAAACATCTCTATTCCAAAGAACAAACATCAGAAAAAAGAGTTGATAGGCACCAAGCAACCCCCAAAACTAGCAAGGCAAATATCTACAGATTGTGAGACTTGAGATTAATCCTCTTTGATTCAATGTTTTGACTTCCTGACTCACTGAGGTTGTAGTCCCATCTCTGCTAGAACAGTGTTTATGTTTCTGAAAATCTGATGAGTACCTGCCCTCAAGGCTTGGGAGTGACTGCTGCCTGGTCATCACAAAGGTGATGCTCCCCATTTCAAACCAAGGAGACAGCTCTGATGACTTCCAAACTGCCTTTCTGGGTCATTCTTCCCATGTCTTGAAGACGGATACCTGTTCACAGCCAAGCAGTTTTATGGTCTGGTCCTAGAGTGTGGCTTATGTGTGGCAGCCTTCCTTCATCTCATCTAGGCCCCATCCTCTTTAATTAAAACTGGCCATGTTTCCACTGATATGACTGATTATATCCATGTTTTGCAACAACATGGATCTCTTTATAAAATAATTGTTAAGCTACACTCTTGATGTTCTTTCCCAAACAGTCTCTTTTTTGCCACAGGATAAGGTGAGAATTTTTCAAGTCTTTAAGTTTCACTTCCTTTTTTTTTTTGTTGTTGTTGTAAATTAAATAATTTATTTTAATTGGAGGCTAATTACTTTACAATTGTAGTGGCTTTTGCCATGCATTCACATGAATCAGCCATGGGTGTAGTTGTTCACTTCTTTTTTATTTAACAATTACTTCATGCACTTATTTCTCTCTTCTCACAGTTTATTTTAAGCAATCATGAGAAAGCAAGTCACTCCTTCTACTCTTTGCTTAGAAATTGCCTCCGTTAAGTATCCAGCTTCACCTATTGTATCTTCTACCTTCTATAAAGCATTAGAACAGGAACAAAATCTAGCCAAGTTCTTCAACTTTTATAGCAAAGATCACATTTTGCACATCTTCTCCATTGTCCACTAATAAGTTCCTCAGAATGTCTTTGCCATTAATATTTCCATAAATCCTTTTTACATTTATTTAGATTTTCTCTAAGAGGTTTTTCTTCCCAACTCTCTCTTCAGCCTGAGTCCTCACCAGAAGGGTCTGTAGCAGTCCTTGCATGGCAATATTGATATTTTTCTTTCCTGAATCTCAAAACTTTTCCAGCCTCTACTCATTTCCAAAGCCTCTCTATATTTTTAGGTCCATATTGTTACCCCAGTGTCCGACTTCTTAGTCCCAATTTCTTTCTTATTGTGCTTCAGTTCAGTTCAGTCACTCAGTCACGTCCGACTCTGTGACCCCATGAATCGCAGCACGCCAGGCCTCCCTATCCATAACCATCTCCCGGGGTTCACTCAGACTCACGTCCATCGAGTCCTTGATGCCATCCAGCCATCTCATCCTTGGTCTTCCCCTTCTCCTTCTGCCCCCAATCCCTCCCAACATCAAAGTCTTCTCCAATGAGTCAACTCTTCGCATGAGGTGGCCAAAGTACTGGAGCTTCACCTTTAGCATCATTCCTTCCAAAGAAATCCCAGGGCTGATCTCCTTCAGAATGGACAGGTTGGAACTCCTTGCAGTCCAAGGTACTCTCAAGAGTTTTCTCCAACACCACAGTTCAAAAGCATCAATTCTTCGGTGCTCAGCCTTCTTCACAGTCCAACTCTCACATCCATACATGACCACAGGAAAAACCATAGCCTTGACTAGACAGATCTTAGTCGGCAAAGTAATGTCTCTGCTTCTGAATATACTATCTAGGTTAGTCATGACTTTTCTTCCAAGGAGTAAGCGTCTTTTAATTTCATGGCTGCAGTCACCATCTGCAGTGATTTTGGAGCCCCAAAAAAGAAAGTCTGACACTGTTTCCACTGTTTCCCCATCTATTTCCTATAAAGTGATGGGACCAGATGCCATGATCTTCATTTTCTGAATATTGAGCCTTAAGCCAACTTTTTCACTCTCCTCTTTCACTTTCATCAAGAGGCTTTTTAGCTCCTCTTCACTTTCTGCCATAAGGGTGGTGACATCTGCATATCTGAGGTTATTGATATTTCTCCCGGCAATTTTGATTCCAGCTTGTGCTTCTTCCAGTCCAGTGTTGCTCATGAAGTACTCTGCATAGAAGTTAAATAAGCAGGGTGACAATAAACAGCCTTGACATACTCGTTTTCCTATTTGGAACCAGTCTGTTGCTCCATGTCCAGTTCTAACTGTTGCTTCCTGACCTGCATACAGATTTCTCAAGAGGCAGGTTAGGTGGTCTGGTATTCCCATCTCTTTCAGAATTTTCCACGGTTTTTTGTTATCCACACAGTCAAAGGCTTTGGTATAGTCAATAAGCAGAAATAGATGTTTTTCTGGAACTCTCTCGCTTTTTCAATGATCCAGCAGATGTTGGCAACTTAATCTCTGGTTCCTCTGCCTTTTCTAAAACCAGCTTGAACATCAGGGAGTTCACGGTTCACATACTGCTGAAGCCTGGCTTGGAGAATTTTGAGCATTACTTTACTAGTGTGTGAGATGAGTGCAGTTGTGCAGTAGTTTGAGCATTCTTTGGCATTGCCTTCCTTTGGGATTGGAATAAAAACTGATCTTTTCCAGTCCTGTTGCCTCTGCTGCGTTTTCCAAATTTGCTGGCATATTGAGTGCAGCACTTTCATAGCATCATCGTTCAGGATTTGAAACAGCTCAACTGGAAATCCATCACCTCCACTAGCTTTGTTTGTAGTGATGCTTTCTAAGGCCCACTTGACTTCACATTCCAGGATGTCTGGCTCTAGATGAGTGATCACATCATCATGATTATCTGGGTCATGAAGATCTTTTTTGTACAGTTCTTCTGTGTATTCTTGACACCTCTTCTTAATATCTTCTGCTTCTGTTAGGTCTATACAATTTCTGTCCTTTATCGAGCCCATCTTTGCATGAAATGTTCCCTTGGTATCTCTAATTTTCTTAAAGAGATCTCTAGTCTTTCCCATTTTGTTGTTTTCCTCTATTTCTTTGCATTGATCACTGAAGAAGGCTTTCTTATCTCTTCTTCGTATTCTTTGGAACTCTGCATTCAAATGCTTATATCTTTCCTTTTATCCTTTACTTTTCACCTCTCTTCTTTTCACAGCTATTTGTAAGGCCTCCCCAGACAGCCATTTTGGTTTTTTTCATTTCTTTTCCATGGGGATGGTCTTGATCCCTGTCTCCTGTACAATGTCACGAACCTCATTCCATAGTTCATCAGGCACTCTATCAGATCTAGGCCCTTAAATCTATTTCCATAATAAAATGTGATAAGTAAATTTGTTAAAAAAAAAAACAGACACATTTATCACAGTTTTGAATCAAGTGTTCTAAGATCAAGGCATCAGTTGATTCAGTAATTGGAGTGGACTATCTTCTTGGTTTGCAGATGGCCACCTCCTTCACATTGTAGAGAGAGTAAGAGCTCTAGTCTCTTCTTCTTATAAAGGCACTTATTCCATCATGGAGTCCCCACCCTTGTAATCTAAAGCTAATTACTTCCAAAGGCTTTGCCTTCAAGTATCTTCACCTTGGAGGGTTAGAGCTTCAGTAGTCAGATTTGGGTAGTGGGACACAAACATTAAATATATAAACCTACTTTGATGGAAAAGTTCCCTCCCAACTTTTGATTCCATGTAGTCTTCTAAAGTTATTTCTATATATTTATTATGTTTTCAATTTACAGTCTATTTACAAGTGAATTTAGGATTTTATGCAAGACATATGCTGCACTTTCTTTTCCAGAATGGTACTCAGTTGTCTTCATTTGTTGAATAAATCATGCTTTCTTTTCCATTCAACTGAAATATTATTTCTATTATTTATTAAATGCTCGCATTTTCTGTGATATATTTGTGAACTCTCTATTTATTTAAGCTACATTTTTTTTTTTACTGTTTGATAACCAAATAACCTTTATTAGAGTGGCTCTATAGTTTTTATGATGTCCAGTAAAGTATACCCTATTTTCCTTTTTCATATATCTATTGGAATTGTTATAAGCTAAAATATTTCTTAGTCATAATTGTTGGTATTAAACCATCACCTCCCAGAATAGGGGTTTCTTTTCATTTGTAAATATCTTGTTTTCAATGCTACATATGGTGGTGTGTTATTATATAGACCCTTTATGTTTCTTGCTAAATTCATCCTTGTATATTTCACATTTTTCCTAAGAATGGACTAAAGTAAAACACTTACTTTACAATTTTTCCTGTACCCATGTTTACCTCAAAATAATCTATTGTTAAGTGTAACAGTTTTTACTAATGTTTTTTGAGTTTTCTAGGTGTATGATATGACATCCACAATTAAAACAAACAAACAAAAAAAATTGTACCTCCTCTTTTCCAATTTGTATATTGCCTTTCATTTTTTAATCTTAATTTTATTTTTATTGAAATTAAATTGAAACATGATTTAAGTAAAATGAAATTCTAATAATTTCTTAATGATTCCATTAAAATTTCATCAACACATGATAACAATAATGCCTAAAGAAAGAAAGAAAGAAAGAGAGTCTCTCAGTCGTGTCTGACTCTTTGCAACCCCATGGCCTGTAGCCTACCAGGCTCCTCTGTCCATGGGATTTTCCAGGCAATAGTCCTGGAGTAGATTGCCATTTCCTTCTCCAGGGGATCTTCCCAACCCAGGGATCGAACCCGGGTCTCCCGCATTGTAGACGGACACTTTATTGTCTGAGCTGCCAGGGAAGCCGCCTATCTCTGTCCATCTCCTTTATTTAATTAATATGATTTTAGTGGTTTTCCAAGTTAGAATAGTGTTCACTGTGTTTTTTGTAAACAGGCTTAATAATATTTAAGAAGTTTCTCAACTTCCCTTGAATCCAAAAGGCATAAAATCAACTTTAAGTCTATCCCATCTGTAGCCTACAAGGCTCCTCTGTCCAAGGGATTTTCCAGGCAAGGGTACTAGAGTGGGTGCCATTCCCTTCTCCAAGAGATCTTCCCAACTCAGGAGTTGAACCCAGGGCTCCCACATTGTGGGCAGATTCTTTACCCACTGAGCTACCAAGGAAGCCCCTTACATCTACCAGTGAGAATCATCTTCGTAACAATGAGATTCAGAAATAGTTCATACAGCAATGACTTCTTATAGGGAGACTGATGTTAAAATGCAGTGAAATTCAATTTGGGCAGTGGTGGCAGGGGTAAACCTGCCACAGAGTCCTGCAATATCTAAGATGCTAAGAGGCAGTGACAATGTAATCAAGGACTTCTAAGTTCCCATACTAGTAATAGTCATTTTGGACTGCTAAAACAAGACAGCACAAGCTGAGGAAGAAAATTTAAAACAACAACAACAGAAGTTGACTTCTTTCAGGTTTTGAAGCTGAAAGTCTGACTTTGGGGTTACAGCATGGTCAATGAGGGCCCTCTTCTGAACTGCAGAATGTCTTCACATGATGGAATAGTCTAGGGACCTCTCTAGGGTCTCCTTATAAGAGCACTAATACCATTCATAATAGCTTCATCCACATGACCTAGTCACTTTCCAAAGGTCCTGCATTTTAATACCACCAATTTGGATATTAGGATCTCAACATGTATATTTGAGGAGGACACACTCAGAGCATACCAAGTATAAACAGTATCCTTAAGTCTCCAATCCAAACCAGTTGAAAATTCTCACTTCTTGCAGGTTTTTTTGCATCTTTTTTTGTTATCAATTATTATGTTGCACAGAATTGTGATGTGTGAGGAGCAAAACACTTCTGGGCCAGCTTAAATACATGCTAGAGATGTATCTCTAGCTAGTTATTCTGGAGAGTATAGCTACATGGTCAAGAAACATGTCAACCACTAAGAAGACTTTCAACTTGAAAACTACATTGTCACTACCAACTCTGTCATGTGAACTCACCCCTCAAAAACAAATCAGCAAAAGTAATTTTGTGCTATTTACAAACAACAACAACAACAGCAACAAATAGACTGGTGTCTGTTTGTGTTAGTATTCAGTGCTCACAAATGAGGAATCAACTTGCATTTTGCATTTGAGTTATAAACATTTCTCTCTGTAAATATGACCAAGTACTCACCAAACACCATCTTTTTACTGATATCTATTTAATGATATAACTTCATTCAGCATCTAGTAAGTCAGATTTCAAATCTTAATGATATAAAATACAATATCATTAGAGCAATTAGCACTATTGTAAATTGTAATTTAAATACTCAGTTTTATCTTAGAGATAATATTTAATGGACAGTTTCTACTGTTAAAGAGACTTGTAGAATGCAGTGTTAAGAAAAAAAAGAAAACTAAAATAGAAATTAGGCAAGAAGCATCCACATATTCTATGTTGCCTGACTCATATAATGCAGAAGTTGACCAAAATGATCTTGTCTTTCACTATTTTTTGAGGTGAGTTTTTGCATAACAATTTTCCATCACACTACTTTAGCTAACAGTTAAAGGATATTATTGTACAGGCTGTGTTCAAAGATTGGAACAGGGGATGTTAAAATTTGTTGTAAAAACTTGAATTGTGTCCTCTAGAATTTTGTGTGTCTTCCCAGTTGGTGCCAGTGGTAAGAATTCACCTACCAATGCATGAGACATAAGAGATGAGGGTTTGATCCCTGGGTCAGGAAGATCCCCTGGAGGAAGAGAAAATGGCAACCCACTCCAGTATTCTTGCTTGGAGAACCCCATGGACTGAGGAGCCTGGTGGGCTACAGTCCATAGCATTGCAAAGAGTCGGACACTACTAAAGCAACTTAGCACACACACACAGTTTTGTGAAGAGGGCACACAAAAAGATTAGAGTGTGGTTCTATACATATAGAAAAATCCAGATGAGAAAGATAGACTGATGCCACCTCTGATACCAAATTATGGGAAAGGCTGAAATAAGTGCCATCCAGACTCCAGGTTTTGTGGGATTTTCTACGGGCTGGAGAGGATGCGTGAGGAAATAGTAGTGTTAACTTGGATGCCCAGATATCTGGTTCAATATTATGTGGGTGTGTCTGTGAGAGTGCTTCTGGGGGGAGAGGGGAAACATTTGAAAGAATGACCTGAGTAAAGCAATCCTCCCTAATGTGGGTAGAATCAGCCTGAACAAAAGAATAATGTGGAGTGAGGCAGGATTCTCTCTCTGTCTCTGCTTCTCTTTCTGTTTTCCTGGAGAACTCTGATTAAAGTAAATCATCTTGACAAAACCAGCCCAAGGGTCTTGCTTGCTGGGGTACCCTTCCACAAAGCTGGGTTGGGTGAGAACAGAAAACAAGCGGCAGAGATAGTAGATGTACACATTTCTGCCCCAAGAAATGATTACAGACAGGGTACTCCTCAGGGTTGGGGGAGGAAGAAATTTCCAAAGAATCTATAAATTGTCACTTAGAATAGGGAAGTGAGCAGTTAATCATTTAGAAGCTAAGAAAGGAATTGGCCTTTTTGTCTGTCTAATCACCCACTTCCCTTGCCCCAACCATAGAGACTTTGGAAGCTTTTAATAAACAGAACAGGAAAGGGAGTTCACATGGTGATAGGCCTAACTATGTTTCCCTGTGCACTGCCAAACTGTGGAATGCTGTGTTAGACTCTGAGAGAATGGGAAATACTTAAATTTGGCTAAGAAAGAGAAGTTTTGAAATGGATTCAGACTAGGCTTTCTCATATCTAAATATAAGTGTTTTATATCAAAAAGTGAGCTGCAAAGAAATGGGGGACATGATATATCAGCCAGAAACATATTTAAAAAGAGTATTACAGAAAGCATATTATTATCAACAGTATTATAACATTACTGGAGAAGGCAATGGCACCCCACTCCAGTACTCTTGCCTGGAAAATCCCATGGACAGAGGAGCCTGTAGGCTGCAGTCCATGGGGTCGTGAAGAGTTGGACACAACTGAGCTACTTCACTTTCACTTTTCACTTTCATGCATTGGAGAAGGAAATGGCAACCCACTCCAGTGTTCTTGCCTGGAGAATCCCAGGGACAGGGAAGCCTGGTGGGCTGCTGTCTATGTGGTTGCAGTCAGACACGACTGAAGTGACTTAGCAGCATAACATTACTACTTAAATTCTGTTGAATCTAACCCACTCATATAAGTTCAGGAGAAGGCAATGGCACCCCACTCCAGTACTCTTGCCTGGAAAATCCCATGGATGGAGGAGCCTGGTAGGCTGCAGTCCATGGGGTCGCTAAGAGTCAGACATGACTGAGTGACTTCCCTTTCACTTTTCACTTTCATGCATTGGAGAAGGAAATGGCAACCCACTCCAGTGTTCTTGCCTGGAGAATCCTAGGGACAGGGGAGCCTGGTGGGCTTCCGTCTGTGGGGTCACACAGAGTCGGATACAACTGAAGCGACTTAGCAGCATATAAGTTCAACAAGTGATTGATTTTTTTTCTCCATTCCCTTTCAGAATACTTAATACAGGAAATGGTGACAAATTCATAAAAGCATATGCTCATGATCTGGGGTTTGAAAACAGGACTCTGGAGACTATGAAGTATAAGAAGTAAAAATGATGCACAGTCAGAATAACATAAAAGTGTGGTTCCTAAAAATATTCAAAGCATAATTGTCCTCAGAGCTAGTTAATTTTGTTCTAGGGTAAGGGTGAATAAATTGGAATTTCCTATATATAATCTTGTGGGATAACTAATTTATCTGTTTTTGTTATAGACTTAAAATTATCCCTCAAAAGTGGTTTCCAGAATACTTGGAAAAATAGATTTAACTGTTATTGGAATAAAGAAATACAGTGTTACATGAAGCACTCTGATTTAGTTATGATTGCCTACAAAGATGATTTTTCAGAGTATTGGAAGTTGTATGATAATAAAACTGAACAAAGGGGGGAAAAGATTGAATAATTACCTGAGATAAGTCAGTGAAATTGACAGTAGTGAAGAAAGCAAAGAGTGAGAAAAAAAAAAAAATAGGGTGAAGCAGAGAGGAAATTCCTTCTGAACAATGTATTGGGTCCATAAAGTCAAGTCGGTCAGTCGTGTCCACTATTTGTGATCCCATGGACTGTAGGCTACCAGGTTCTTCCGTCCATGGGATTTTCCAGGCCAAGAATACTGGAGTGGTTTGCCATTAGGTCCATATCATATCTCAAATCCTACTTTGTAAAAAGTCTTGTAGCTTTCTGTTAAGAGTATGTGGGCCCCTAAACTTCCTTTTCATGAAGGCTGGATCCTTCTTTATTTTGTACATTCTCTGAACAAGAATCTCATTCCAAGATTCAATCAGAATGAATACACATATAAATACTATCTCCATTGTTGTTTCATACTATGTCTTTTACGTATATAATTTTAGCTAACTATGAGCATTTTAATATTTTTTGAAAGTTAAACTGAACATACTATTTAATTCTATTCAATTTGTAAGGAATCAGTAATCATTTGAAAATAAAAATAAATGCATACATTATAAGATTTATTAAGTATAATAAGAAAAAATAAGAAAACTAGAATATCACATACAAAATGTCTTTGGTTGTGATTCCTTATAAGCGAAAAATGCCAAGGCCATGAGCAAGTTGACTGCAGTGTGTTTAAGTTGTGATGTGATTGTGCCTGATAGTTTTGCTTAAAATATAATTGAACAGGCAATGGGAAAACAGGAAATTGCCTGGGTTAGGTGTTGGCTGAGGCCATCAGAAGAGACTAAAAGTATGAAAGTTCAACAAATTACTGAATAAAAGATACTATAGCTGGTAAATATCTTTCCTTGAGAGAGCAGAATAATTGCAACTATCATATAAAAGATAAGATGAAGATATTAACATAGAATATAGAGGTTCTCGAATCAATGAACTCATATGACTTCAATTAAAATATTTGTATTTTCTATGACACCAAGACTCCAGAGTTTATTTCTTCATGTCAACAAAGTTTGGTAAATTAATCTTCATTAAATAAAAAAAAGGTCTATTCAATAAAACAAAATATCTATCCCATGAATAAAGTTCATATAAAAATAATAAAATGAAAAAACAATGAGCTTAAAATGCAGTGATATTTCAGTGTGTTTCACATATAACAAACACAGAAATTGATAGAAATATACAATAGTGGATTCATAAAGAAAATTGTGCAAATGGTACAGAAACATCAAGAGTCTAGTGTGACCAATAAATAATCTAAGAAAGCAAAATGAAATAAATTGTAGCATATAATTTTATTTTTAAAGATTGAAAATATTAATAATTTCTAATGCTTTGAATGAGAGAGAAATTGCTTAGGTATTAATAATGGAGACATTTGTGCGTGTCTTTAAATACCAGTCTGTATGCTGTTGCTGCTGCTAAGTCCCGTCAGTCGTGCCGGACTCTGTGAGACCCCATAGACGGCAGCCCACCAGCCTCCTCCATCCCTGGGATTCTCCAGACAAGAACACTGGAGTGGGTTGCCATTTCCTTCTCCAATGCGTGGAAGTGACAAGTGAAAGTGAAGTAGCTCAGTCGTGTCCAACTCTTTGCGACCCATGGACTGTAGCCTACCAGGCTTCTCCGTTCATGGGATTTTCCAGGTAAGAGTACTGGAGTGGGTTGACATTGCCTTCTCTGCCAGTTTATATATTTGATGTAATTTATGATATTTTTATAAAACTAAAATTTTCACTTTTATTGTCACTTTTTCATGCAATAATTTATATACAAGATTTGCTCATCTCAACATAATTTACTGCCTGTTTTCTTAAACTACTTTCTTGCCTATATGTTTGCATAAGGATTATAATATCTTAAATCTCCTGCCCCATCCAATAAACAAACTGTTTTTAAAACCTGAATTCAGGAATAAAAATCCTCTAATGTGGAAAAATATTTTTTTTTAATACCTGGAGGAAACAAATCAGCTCCTATCAAGAATAAAGGATTCAATTGATAGGTGTCAATAAATACTGACAACAGCATTTGCCAAGAAGAACAGCTCACTCCTGAACCTCTGCTCTCCTGTATACACACCATATGCAAGTGGGTCTTGACATTCCACAGCTGATGTTGTGAGTGACAGATGTGAGAACATAATTGGTCCTCATTCAAAATCATGAGCATGAGCTTGAAATATACGCTTTAGAAGGCTCAGTTAATTTGCTAATGACTAGCTCTGCTTGATTGTTTGAACATAGTGAGCAAGAAAATTTATGGTATGTAGATCACAGAGGAAATCTAAGGTAAATTCTTTTTAATCACACACCTTGAAAAGCTGTTGCATTTATTTAAAAACTTTACATCCTGATGAGTCCAACTTTAACAAATGTGAACGTTATCCAATTCTAATAGCTTCATTAGAGTCAATCTTGGTAATATTAGAAAGTAGTTTTTTTTTTTTTTTTTTAATCTTTTGGTGATCTTCTCTTCACTTTACAGTCTTTTTTATTATTTCTCACAAGTTCTGGACAGTCTTACTCCATAGAATAACAATTTGATAAATTCATCCATGAAAATCAAAGCTATGGTTTTTCCAGTAGTCATGTATGAATGTGAGAGTTTGACCATAAAGAATAATGAGCACTAAAGAATTGGCACTTTCAAATTGTGGTGTTGGAGAAGACTCTTGAGAGACCCTCAGAAAGCAAGGAGATCAAACCAGTCAATCCTAATGGAAATAAACCTCAAATATTCATTGGAAGTACTGATGCTGACGCTGAAACTCAAATACCTTGGACAACTCTTTTGTGAAGAGTCAACTCATTGGAAAGGACCCTGATCCTGGAAAAATTGAGGGCAAAAGGAGAAGGGGGTGATAGAGGATGAGATGGTTGGATGGCATCACTGACTCAATGGACATGATTTTAAGCAAACTCAAGGAGATAGTGATGGACAGAAAAACCTGGTGTGCTTCAGTTCATGGGGTCATACATGACTTAGCAACTGAAAAAGAACAAACTCATCCACACAGGCTAAGTTGTTAAGATCACCTTGTCATACTCTTACCTCTCAGAAGCCATTATGTTAGAAAAAAATGTATAGATGATTTCAACATTTATGAATAATTTTATGATTTTGGAAAATAGGAATTTCAGGCTAGATATAAAGGAAATGTTCTAAAACCACCACCAAATCTCTCTTGATGCTTGTTTACTTCAACCCTGGTAAATCTCCTGTTTTCTAAATCAGTAAATAGTCATCATCACCCTTCCTGTTGTATAAGCCAGCTGTCTCAAAGTTTCCCTTGACATCTCTCAGCTATGTAAAATCCAATTTCAAGTTGTATTGGTATTTATTTCCCAAATATGACTCACCTAATTTCACTTCCATCTAGCTCCACTCTCTTCAACTTTGCCCAGGGTACATATTTTTCAATAGGTTGTCTGAATACACACTTTCAGATGATTTACAAGAGCAAATGGACATCTTAAACACAACTCGGAATTGTGTCTTGAAAGGGGAAAAAAAATGCAGACAGAAGATGATCTGGTTCTTCAAATTCTGGTAATATAAAGATTTGTCAGTCTCTTTGGTGGTTGTATTCAGTGTGAGGCTTCTTTTAATATGTCAAAGGGGAGAAATATTTCAGGCAATAATTTGATAAATCTAGTAAAACTGAGCTTTTTTATTTTGTGTCAGCCTAATTAAAGCATCAACTAATCTTAGTAGAGAAGTTATTTTAAACTAATTAAGTTTGCCTAAAGCCATCTAAGAGAATTTATGATCCACAAGTATTATTCTAGTAGGATACAATTTGGTGGCATTTCTAACTGTTTTCCAAAGATCTTTTTACCCAAATGATAAAGAAATGTTTCATTTGATGAATTGCCCCCATCCCTGTGGCCAGGTGTAATAATCTCCAAAAATTTCATGGGTTACTGCTGTCTTCGGTTGAATAACTCATTTTAAGAATTGAAATTTGAATTGTTGGAGATTAATACTACTGAGTAAAATATTACAGACCAGTATATTTTGGAATTGTGTGTGTGTGTTACTTTCTGTTTTGATCCCCATATATGTGTGTTAGTCATTCAGTCATTTCTGACTCTTTGTGACACTGTGGACTGTAGCCCCCCTAGGCTCCTCTGTCCCTGGGATTCTTCAGGCAAGAAAACTGGGAGGGGTTGCCATTCCCTTCTCCTGGGGATCTTCCCAACCAAGGGATTGAATACAGGTCTCTTGCATTGCAGGCAAATTCTTTACCATCTGAGCCACCAGGGAAGCTTCATATTGATCCCCATAGCAGTTATTTAGGTAGGTAAATTGATAGAAATTACTACAGTTACAAATTTATATGTGAATAAATTAAGTCTTTGGGAAATTTCTTGATTTACTTTAGGTCTTAGAATGTATGAGGAACATACCACTCAGCGGAAAATAAGGAGCTGAGTGAGCACACACGTGCTAACAAAACTTGATAGAGGCAATTCCTGGAGCTTAATGATTATGTAAAGGCTTTAAATGAATTATCTGAACTAAATAAAATACATCTCAGCATGAACAAAACAAATCAGACTAGCCTCTATTATGCTCTTCAGGATGAATTTTGAAATGCTTTTCTGCATATAGTTATTTTTGATTTGTGTCTGTGAATATGTGTGTTTATGAATGGTAGAAGTTCCAGGTCTTGAGCAAACTATTTGCTCTTCTAACTCTCTTTTAACTTCTATTTTAAATAATTTGAGAATCTGTACTAATTTTATATTATCAAATGTCTACACACGACACATTTTAGGTCAGCGAATACCATAATCAGTTTCTTGAACATATTGAACAACAATTTGAACAACATTTGAACAACAATTCAAAGAACATAAAAGTAGGCAGGACAAGAGTAGGTTAGGGCAGCATATCTTGTGAGAGCAGATGAACTGTGGTGTTGTAGAAGACTCTTGAGAGTCTCTTGGACTGCAAGGAGATCCAACCAGTCCATCCTAAAGGAAATCAGTCCTGAATATTCATTGGAAGGTCTGATGCTGAAGCTGAAACTCCAAAACTTTGGCCACCTGATGCGAAGAATTGACTCATTGGAAAAGACCTGATGCTAGGAAAGACTGAAGGAGGGAGAAGGGGACGACAGAGGATGAGATGGTTAGATGGCATCACCGACTCAATGGACATGAGCTTGGGTGGACTCTGGGAGCTGGTGATGGACAGGGAGGCCTGGCATGCTGCAGTCCATGGGATCGCTAAGAGTCAGACATGACTGAGCGACTGACCAGCTGAACTGAAAGGACAACTATTATCAGTTGTTTTTAAAATGAGTTTAACTCTATTTGATAAAATATATAAACTTTGTGCCAGGTTCCTTGGGGGTAAACAATGAATAAAATATAATTGATTCCTTAACTAAATACACATGAAATACTGACATACAGTGAAATGGGCTAAATTTTATATTAGAGGTTAAAGTTTAATGAAACATAAAATAAAGATAAATCAATTCTAATGGAGAAAGCAGGTAGTGGTGGAGTAGCTTTTGAACTTCACTGACAGTTGCATTGAGAACTTTTGCAAGAAAAATAGATAACAAATGGATTCTAAATTAGGAAGTTGTCAGTCAATAATTATTTGAGCACCTCTAAATAATGTATGAATTAATTAACTAATTAATTAAACCATAATAATATGTTTATGGTTTAATTTTAGTATGTGTGGGGGAGTTTGGTAAAATATAAGACTGAGAAGAGCTGTATACAGATGATAAAGCCTTAAATACGATATCAAGGATTTACAATTTTTTCTCATAGTTAGGGTTCTGAGTGCATGCCAGCTCTGATTAACTGATAGTGACTGCCCAATTGATAGTACCAATCCCTGGTACTGAGAAGCATTCAGAGCACCAGGGTGAGCTTAGAGATGTGTTTGATCAGCAAAGTCATTCATAGGTAAAGGAGGGTGTCAACTGGGAAAAAAAAAAAAAAAAAGGAGAAACGCACAATCTAAAAGTTGAGTGCTCAGTTGTATCCAACTCTTTGCAACCCCATGGACCATAGCCCAACAGGCTCCTCTGTCCTTGGGATTCTGCAAGCAAGAATACTGGAGTGGGTTGCCATGCCCTCCTCCAGGGGATCTTCCTGACCCAGGGATCGAACCCATTCCCTGTGTATCCTGCATCACAGGTGGATTCTTTACCGCTTAGACACTGGGGAAGTCCAAAACTGAGAGCTGTTTTATTTGGCCAACATTCTGAGGACTTCAAGCTGGGGAGACTGGAGTCTTAGGTTGATCCAGGGGACTGCTCCAAGAAGGCAAACAAGGCAGTAAGGTATACAGGCGCTTTTGCAACAAAGACCAGGTAGCTGAAACATTAAAGATTACAGTTAACTAAAGAAAATCAGATATTTCTTAAGGAACTTAGTACTCTTCTATGTATGAGAAGATGCCAGAGTCTGGTCTCAGTGAAATCATTCCCTTGATGTGTAATTCAACTGTCTGTGACCAGTATCCAGTGTTTTCTCATCCTGAGTCCCCTCAGGTTGCTGAGTTGGGAATAAATGCAATGGCTGAGGGTTTGGCAGTGGGCAGCCCATTTGTCTCCACCCTGAGCTCCCTCAAGGCTCACCATGTGATGGCTTGATGGCTGCAATGTCCTTTGTTTATTGATATGCCAGGCAGTATTTTTCATCCATAAAGGTTTGCAATGGAATTAGGCAGGGGACAAACATAAAATAAGTTTGTCTCCATCCTAACAATTCCTTCAATCATGCTACATCAGATCTCCCTTCCAGATATTTCTAACATCTAGATAAATTTTAGAGCTTTCCAGTAACTCTCTGTGGGGAGAGACAAATTGGACAAGAGGGCATGTTCAGGCTCTCTTTCCCCATGTTTTGTAAATAATGACTAAGTAGCAGCTGAGATCTCTGGTTCGTCTTCCTTTCCTAAAACCGGCTTGAACATCTGGAATTTCACAGTTCACATATTGCTGAAGCCTGGCTTGGAGAATTTTGAACATTACTTTACTAGCATGTGAGATGAGTTGATGCTTTTGAACTATGGTGTTGGAGAAGACTCTTGAGAGTCCCTTGGACTGCAAGGAGATCCAACCAGTCCATTCTGAAGGACATCAGCCCTGGGTGTTCTTTGGAAGGAATGATGCTAAAGCTGAAACTCCAGTACTTTGGCCACTTCATGTGAAGAGCTGACTCATTGGAAAAGACTCTGATGCTGAGAGGGATGGAGGGCAGGAGGAGAAGGGGACGACCGAGGATGAGATGGCTGGATGGCATCACTGACTCGATGGACATGAGTTTGGGTGAACTCCGGGAGTTGGTGATGGACAGGGAGGCCTGGCGTGCTGTAATTCATGGGGTCACAAAGAGTCGGACACGACTGAGTGACTGAGCTGAAACTGAACTGAACAGCTGAGATAATTTGTAGCACTACACGTGTGTGTCACGTGGTACTGGCTTGGCCACAGGCTACTTTATGTGGTCCGCATATGTGTGCTTCACCTAGAAAGTGGTGAATTACTGCTGCCTCGTGGGTATGTCCTCTGGGTCGGCCACAGGGGAGAGAATATAATGTGTCTGCTGCTACAGCTACTGCGTCAGCCAGGAGAGAGTCTGTGTGATGGCTGCTGAGCCAGCCAGCAGAGAAGAAACATGTCTGCATTTCTGATGGCTCCTCAAGTCTTCTTCCAGCCTCTTAGCTCACACTGTGCCCACACTGGGTTCAGCAAACAGTGAGGATATGTGAACAGAGAGACAACTGGAGCTGTGAGCAGGATCAACGATACACTTTTCATTATGAAAACTATAAAATTGTGCATTATTCAGATTTTTAGAACATCAAATCTAACCTGATTCACTTCAATTTCTAGCAAACTCAAAATAATTATGTCCTGATGGGCAAGTAGCTATGGATGGGTCCTGCCAAAATTGTTCAAACTAGGTAATTTTTCTGGCCCATAGTTTTTGGGCCACAGTAAATTGACATATTTTTGCATAAATGGACATAATATATAAATGCTACCCAAGAAAAGCCTTAACAACTTCAGTGTTAGTTTACCTAGCGAAATTTTGGCTAAATGTCTTATTTAAGTTTCATCAGCTGAGCATTTATATATATATATATAACTCACACTGTTTTTTTCAAACTCCTCTTCATTCACTCCCCATGTTATGTCTTATGTGATTATCTCCCACACGAAAAGTTTCTTTAAGGACAGCAATTGTCTTTTTTTAATGTTAGATTATCAACCTCCCCACAGACACCCCCAAGTCCCAGTACTAGTAAAATGCTTTCGCTAAAATCTCTCTATAATATGTTACTTTAAGCACAAAAATGAAATCTGAAAATTTGCAATACCATCTGCAGAGGGTTTTGTTTTAGCTTCGTTGCTTTTTGTCCTTGAAACATTTGAGGAATATACAGTATAACAAGTAGCTAATCATTATTAAATTGATGGGTATTCATTATAATCATTTTAAAGTAGACATTACATGGGACCCTACATGCATGTCCTTGTAAGTTAACTTCATTTTGTGGCCTTAAAATAATTACCAGAGAAACACTTTGGTATATACAAATTTCAACTCCTTTCCCATCAATTATACCCTTAATTGTAAAGATCCAAAAGGGAGATTATAGTGTCTAAAACAGAACCAATTTCTGGCACTTGTAACCTGCACTTAGCCAGATTGTCTATAATCTTGAAGAATTCCTCAAAAGGTAGCAGACCTCTCCTTTAACTTAATCTATTTAATTGTGTAAATATCACTTGCCAAATATGGATAATTGTACTAAGGTTCTCAAATGCTATGGAATGTTAGAAATGAACTCTTACTTTAGAACATTAACTTTCTTCTGCTATCTAATCATTTTTTTTAAAGAATGCTTTTTAACTTACAGAAAATTTTGTATTGCAAATCATCACTATTCAAAAAATTTAAAAAAAATCATAAGATAATTGACTAAAAGCAGACAGTAAGCCTCTTAAATTAAAAAAAAATGTCTACAATAATAATGAGAACTCATATTATTCTATGCTTATTTTGTGCTGGGCATTTTAGGTACATGAGATGTGCTGTCTCATTAAATCCTCTCAACAAATTAATAATAAAGATTCTATAATTCTCCCCATTTTACAGGTGTAATAGTTCTTTGCAGCTCAGCACTTTAACAAACATTATTGAGATGATAAGCAATAGAATTGAACTATCAGTCTAGGTGGTCAAAAATAGACCTCTAAATTGCTATAAACAGACCTTTAATTTGTTATTAAGAAAAATAAGCATGTTGCTGGAAAATTATGCTTGGATTTACATTAGAATTAAGAGAAATGAATCTAACATGTGCTTTTTTTTTTTTTTTTAGCAAATGTTCTTTGTTATGTACAAACATATTATAATTACACATTGAAATAACATTGACCACAACATTTGTTACTCATTATTGACCTAGGATGGTTCTTACTGTTGAATCAGAGATAATGGCCTTCCATCTGTAGGTCCTACTGGGCTCTTGTATTAATTCCATCAACATGGAAATTTAAGCTTCACAGGGCCAGAGCACCCAGCCTTAAGTATGACTTTTCTCAGTGATATGTTGCTGTGGCTTTTTGCTAGAGAGTTGACTAGCTTGCAATTTGGCCATTACAGATTGTGGAACCTGGGATAGCACCTTTAAATTCCAAAGGGCAGTAAAAGCCTGGGATTGGTATATTAAACATCTTCATGTGTCCTCCACTATATTATCATCCTGGAATTACTGAGTCTTTGTTTCTCTTCTTTATGATTATGCTTGTTCTGTTCTGCCTTCCTTATCACCTACAACTCTAGTTCATTTCTTCTCTCCCCATCATCTATGTCTTCTCTATTTCTCTCCTCCACCATCTATTATATACCAACAGTACTTATTACTTCAATAAATGAAAAGAATGGGACATAATTTATTCCACCTCTAGAAAAAGAGCTAAGTATATATTTTAATAAATGTATCTTTTCCCCTTGATTACTAAAATTCCATGAAAATTAGTCTTTGAAGTAGGAATAAAATCTTAAAATTACTCTGTCATATCTAAATAGTCACAATATTTCCAAAAATACTCGACACAAAATATTTTACACTTATTTGTGTTATATGGTCAAAATTTTAAATGAATTCTAAAAGAATGCATACAAGAGATGATAATATTGGTGTGATACTCTGTGTATGAGATACAGTTGTCTAATTCTGCATAAAAATCACAGTATTTTATTTAAATTTTTTTAAATTATATTAAAAAAATAATTTTTCATAGTTTCAGTGAGTCAGCAATTTTGACAGGGCAAGTAGGGCCTACTTGTTTCTCCTCCATGATGTTCAACCTCAGCTGGCTGATGTGAAGATTGGGAGCTGTACTCATTTGAAAGTTGGTTCACTCAACATCTGGAGGCCTATACTTACCAACGAGAGATCTCAGGTCTTCCCTACACAAACCTAGGGGGCTCCTCACTGTGATGGGAGCCCTCTCTGAGATTCTTCTCCACATGCATGCTACAAGAAGATCTTGTAGGTCTTCAGGGAACTGGTCAGTTTCAGTTTCTTCAGCATTAGTGGTTGGGACATAGAATTTGATTACTGTGATGTTGAATGGTCTTCCCTGGAAATGGTTTGCCCCAGAAATGAACTTCTCCACAGGGAGTGTGAACATCCTAAAGTGTCACCACCTCAGAAGACGCACAGCACTGGCTCCACCATCCCCTATGGTTGAGGCAGTCACAAGCCCCATCCATGGTCAAAAGGAGGGGAAAGAGAGTCCTTCTCTTGATGGGAAGTGCAAGGTTCTGGAGGGGCAGGTGAAACCAAAAATATATCTATGCCATTAAAAAAAAAAATACAATCTATTTTCTGTTATCCATTTTATATACAAACTATATACAACAAGATGCTAACGGTGGTTTTTTTCTCTATATGGACATGAGTTTGAGCAAGCCCCGGGAGTTGTTGATAGACAGGGAGGCCTGGCGTGCTGCAGTCCATGGGGTCTCAAAGAGTCAGACATGACTGAGTGACTGAACTGATTCTATTTATGGGAATTATGATTCAATTTCATTTCTTTGTATTTTTTATTATACATGTCAAGTATTTATTTGGAGATAATGAACATGTATTACCTTTGTTAGAGAAAAAAGAGAAAATGAAGATGCCCCGTTGTATTCTTTAAGCTACAGGAAAAGAAAAAAACAAGAAAACAAAGCTCAGGATCCCCGATGAAGTCCTTACAACTTTCCATTTCACTTTCATTGCCTCCTCTTTTGCCTTTATCTGGTGCTGTTGCTTGAGTAAGCCTGGATTCCTTTGTAACCCCTTGCCCATATGTTTCCACAGCATTAAAAGTGCATGTTAAACTTGCTCGCCTCTGTGTCCATCTCCAGGGAGGGGCGTGAGGGACAGCTCCAGAAGAAAAGATCAAGGTGTTAAAAAGACAAGCCAGCCCTTGACAAAGCCTATCTAGGCATTACAAAAAAAAAAAAAAAGACATTAATGAGAATAAATACATGAAAAAAATCAAATATATGTTTTAAGCTATCTTTCCTTTATTCTTGCTAAATTTCACTTTCAGACTTGGGATTTGTTTCTTTCAGAAATTGTTATGCCCTTAAAATTAGTGATGCCCATGCATAGAGTCATCTCTTGTGTTGTTGGAAAAGGATGCTTTCTGTGACCAGTGCATTCTCTTGGCAGAGCTCTGCTATCCTTTGCCCTGCTCCAGTTTGTATTCCAAGGCCAAAGTTGCCTGTTACTCCAGGCATCTCCCGACTTCCTACTTTTGCATTCCAGTCCTCTATGAGAAAAAAAGACATATATTTTTGATCTTAGTTCTGGAAGATCTTGTAAGTCTTCATAGAATCGATCAGTTTCAGTTTCTTCAGTGTTAGTGGTTGGGGCATCATGGACTTGGATTACTGTGATGTTGAATGGTTTGCCTTGGAAATGAACAGAGATTATTCTGTCATCTTTGAGACTGCTCTCAAGTACTGTATTTTGGACTTTTTTGTTGACTATGAAGGATATTCCATTTCTTCTAAGGGATTCTTGCTTTAGGAAAATCAGTGATTATGCTTGTGACAAATAAATTCCAAAGATGCAATGTATCTCTCAATTTCTTTCTAGCTTAAAATTGATAATCTGATGATAAGAATGACTCCAATTGATAGTGTTTATATAGTGCTTTCTAATTTGAAAAAAAAAAATATGGATATGCAATTGTGTTAAAAAAAAACTTCCCTATTCATAATGCAGAGTACTATTTTTTGTCTTCAGAAACTCTATCTTTAGAAAGAGGCTTTAAAAGATTTGCCCAGGTTACAAGTAAAAGAACAATGAAGGCAGTCTACTTTCTTTCATGGTGCTAAAGGAGAAGGGATTATTTTAGATCTAAATTGACATTTTTCTCTTTCTTCAAGACATAATGACTAGTGGTAAAGGCATAGAAGGTAGCATGTTTGCATATTATAGACATATAATTCCAGGAATAAACACTTGAGAGTGTTCCTTATGGTGTGTGTCATCAGCATGAAAGGGTCTTAGTTTTCCAGTCCTCTGCTTCAGTCAGTACTCAGAGAATGTGGAGTATGGATGCTTATAACTATGTAACTGTGGCTTTCTCATACTCCGCCCTTTGGTACAAGGCAAAACAGCCTTTTCAGGGAAGGTTGACTCAGGTGATTACTGCTGGTGGAAACCCAAGGGCTACAATTGAACTACTGGCAGAGAGGGTGGTACTCTTGGATTGCTGATTAACCATAGTCATTATTGGGGTAGCTATTGCTTTAAAATTATTTCTAAGCTTCCCAGTTATTTCCAGGTTCCCTGTTCCCCTTCCCCTGCCCACTTGATTGGTTTTAAATTGCAACTGTCGACTACAGCTTTCTATAGCACTTACTCATGACTGCTCCAGCTTTCCACTTTATCTTTCCATTCAAACAGCTAAATTGGAAGTGTATAGTGCTTGATTTATATTTAGATGTATTTTTTAAATGAAGAGTTAAAAGTTAAAAGTCTGCACAGCTGCAGGAAGCATTATTGAAAGTCCTTTAAAACCATTATGTAGACTCACTCAAATGGCTGCTACAAATGCACATTAAAAAATTGGCCTTTTAGCTGTTGGTATTTCATTGGAGTTTGTACTATTTTCCTTTGCTATTGTCAGTATTTAATGGTAATCATTTAGTATCATACAGCTAAGCATGTTTCTTTATCTAACCATAATAATGGCACATATGAAAAAATAAGTGAGGAAGGAAGGACATTTAAAGACATGGTAGAGGACTGAGATTAAGGATTGCATCAAAATTAGTTTGCAACAATATTGGAACAAACTGACTTAAACTACAAGTATGCTTATCATTCCAAGAAAGTAGAAGTCCATGTCAAGTGTGGCATTCAGGATTAGTAGACAGAGTGTCTCAGGGATGACCTAGTTTGTTTCAGTCTTTTAACTCTGTCACCTTCAACATCAGCTTCTTGCAGGTTCTCTCTGTGAAGATGAAAACCTTTTTGGTATCTGCAAAGCTGCTGGGCTGCTTGCTTCCTTTTACATATTCAACAGGAGAGAAGGGAGTAAGATCAAAGATTGGGAATAGGGGAAAGAGGGAGAAGTAGAAAAAGGGAGTTAGAGGAAGAGAGAGGAAAAAGAAAACATGGAAGAAGGGAGGCAAGGAGGGAGGGATGGAGGGAGCACAGACAAGTTGGGATACAGGACAAGAGGGATCCTTTCACAAATCTGATGGGCCGATTTCTCAAGGAGGGCACTGGTAATTGTGTACAGACTGCCTCAGTGTAAGACTCTAACCCATCATGGGTGAGAATCATACAAACCATGACTGGAATAGAGCATGACATCAAGACCTTTCCTGGAGCTGCACACTATCAACATCTTCTGAGTCTCTTGCGGGGTGGGGAACTGGAGAAGGTTGGGTCCCTGTAACAAGTTTAGATTCTTTCAAAAAGGAAAAAACAAACAAAAAAAAAAAAACAGAGTTATCAATATTGCCTGGGTGCCAGCAATATTGCTATGGTGGTAACATATCAGTATCATATAGATATTGCTATGGGGTTGGAATCAGGCAATGGACTCAGTCACATGCAAAAGGACTTAACCATTTTTAAAATACCCAGTTCCTGAATCATTTAGGAATATCTCACTAGAAACAATTCAACTCATTATTGTAAAATTAGATATATTAAAGTCACTAGCTTATTTAACATATATGCAGAGTACATTATGAGAAACACTGGGTTGGATGAAGCACAAACTGGAGTCAAGATTGCCAGGAAAAATACCAATAACCTCAGATATGCAGACGACACCACCTTTATGGCACAAAGTGAAGAAAAACTAAAGAGCATCTTGATGAAAGAGGAGAGTGAAAACATTGGCATAAAGCTCAACATTCAAAACTAAGATCATGGCATCTGGTCCCATCACTTCATGGCAAATAGATGGAGAAATAGTGGAAACAGTGACAGACTTTATTTTGGGGGGCTCCAAAATCACAGCAGATGGTGACTGCCGCCATGGAATTAAAAGATGCTTGCCCCTTGGAAGAAAAGTTATGACCAACCTAGACAGCATATTAAAAGGCAGAGACATTACTTTGCAAACAAAGACCCATCTAATTAAAGCTATGGTTTTTCCAGTAGTCATTTATGGATGTGAGAGTTGAACGATAAAGAAAGCTGAGTGCTGGAGAATTGATGCTTTTGAACTGTGGTGTTGGAGGTGTATCTTGAGAGTCCTGTGGACAGCGAGGAGATCCAACCAGTCCATCCTACAGGAAATCAGAACTGAGTAGTCATTGGGAGGACTGATGCTGAAGCTGAAATTCCAATACTTTGGCCAACCAATGCGAAGAACTGACTCACTTGAAAAGACCCTAATGCTGGGAAAGATTGAAGGCAGGAGGAAAAGGGGATGACAGAGCATGAAATGGTTGGATGGTACCACTGACTCAATGGAGTTTGGGTAAACTCTGGGAGTTGGCGATGGAGGGGGAGGCCTGATGTGCTGCAGTCCATGGGGTTGCAAAGAGTCAGACATGACTGAGCCACTGAACTGAAAGTCACTAACACAAATGCTTTCTTCTTTTTCTTTTATTTGAGAAACTTGAACTGCTATAATTTATTTACTTTTATTGAACAAGAATATAAGAACATTTCCTTTTCCTCTAGGAAGGATTACAGCACTTTTAATTATTTCCTCTTTCCATTATATGAATATAGCTTCAATATTATCACGATAATTATGACACTAATGTATTATTCAGTTAATTTGCACTTGATAAATAACTACATTAGAGTATAATGTTAGGTATTCAGAAATTATAAAAATAATACAGAAAGGGATTTGGTCCTAAACTGTTTATGCTATAATCAGAGATAAGATGTACATACATAATTCCAGTGCAAGGTAGAAAATCAGTGCAGGGGAGTGTAGATAGAAGGTAATGAGCTTCTTTCCCTTTAAAAGGACAATAATTTTCTGGGGGGACAGGACAAAGTTGCAAAATCTATAATGCTATATAACTTTATTTGCCTCTTCATTTTCCCTTTAATCAGTTCATTTTTAAAGGCAGTAATTCTCGAATACATGTCAGTTGCCATAGATGTGTAAATTATAATGATCTGTTGTCTATGTGTATGCATGTGTGTATCTTGTGCAAATGTCCACTGCGTGTGTATTGCTTCCATTATGTTTTTGTGAATGTTGTGTATATGTAAGTGTGTGAAGCAGTGTGTGGATAACTTGGAGATAGAAGTCTGTATTGTTCAACTGATGTGCTTGTTATGAGCCTCCTAGACTCTGTTAATGACATGGATCAGTGAAGCAGGCCCTTTTTTTGTTTGCAAATTACTGGTTGTCATATGGTTCCTCTTCCCCTACAAGGATTGCTTTCCTAAATAAATGCATAGTAGTGAAAAGGAGAATATTCAGCAATAATAAATCATCTTTATACAAGAAATTTTGTGGCCTTTGTGTTCTTCATTCCCGAGGATTAGAAATATGATTAACATTTCCAGCTGAACCAGCATGCAGTGTTAGGAGTGCTTAGATTATTAGCTTCTGAAAATTTTCGTAGAAAATAGATTGGAAGATACTGCAATACTGTTGTGCAGTGGTATTTGTGGTTTAGTAACAAAATATACAGTTTAAATGTCACTGAAGGAAAAATTATAATGTTATTATAATATTTTACATTTTCTAAATACTCAATTTTCTTTTTTATATTAAAGAGTACTTTCAGAGTAGTTTTAAGCTCACAGCAAAATTGAGATGATACAGCAATTTCTTAAACATTCTGTCACTCTAAACGCATGTAGCCCACTCCCTCTATCGATGTCTCCCACCAGAGTTGTGCAGCTATTACAATTATTGAACTTACACTGACACAGTGTGATCAACCAAAATCCGTAGTTCATATTTGGGTTCATGCTTGGAAGTACATTCTATGGGTGTGGACAAACATATAGTTACAAAAATCCATCATTATAGTTTCACACAGAGTATTTTCACTGCTTTAACAATCTTCTGGGCTCCACCTATTCATTCTTTAACCTACACTAAGCTCTGGCAACCACTGCACATTTTATTTTCTCCATAGATTTGCTTTTCCCAGAATGCCATATGGTAGAAGTCATACAGTGTGTAACATTTTCAGATTGGCTTATTTGACTTACTGATATGCACTTAAGTCCCTCCCATGTCTTTTCATAGCTTGATAGGTCATCTCTTTTTAGTGCTGAATACTATTCCACTGTCTGGATGGACCACAGCTTATTTATCCATTCATTTACTGAAGGGCATCTTGGTTGGTTCTAAGTTTTGGCAATTATGAATAAAGCTGCTATAAACATCCATATGCAGGTTTTTGTGTGGACATAAGTTCTAAGCTATTTTAGGTAAATGCTGAGATGTGTGATTGCTGGATCGTATGGTAAGAGTATATTTAGTTTTGTAAGAATTTTCCTTCAAACTGTCTTCACAAGTGACTGTATAATCTTGCATTCCCATCAGCACTGAGTGAGACTGTCTGTGGCTCCACATCCTCCTCCTCACTACTCTCAGGGCTCCAAACTTTGGCCATTTTGATAGATATATAGTGAGATTACTTTGCTATGTTCATGAGAATTCCTCTAAGGACATATAATGTGAAACATCTTTGTAAATGTTTATTTGCCATCTATTTATCCTTGGTGAGGAGTCAATAAAGCATTTTGGCTCATTTTTAGATTTTTCTCTTATTTTTGAGCTCTGTGAGTTCTTTGTCTATTTTCAGTAGTAGTTAGCTATTAGATGTTTTTTAAAGATATTTTCTCTCAGTCGGTGTCTTGTTTCTTATTCTCTTGATGTTTTCTTTTGCAGAGTACAAGTTTCTAAATTAAAGGAACTACAGTTTATCATTGTTTTCCTTCATGGATTGTGACTTTGGTGCTGTATCTAAAAAGTCATGTCCAAAGTCATGTAGGCCTTTTCTATGCTATCTCTTGGAGCTTTATAGTTTTGGTTTGCATTTAGTTCTAGCATTCATTCTGAGATAATTGTTGTGAAGGGTATACACTCTGTGTCTAGATTCTTTTTTTTTGTTATCTGAGTGTCCAGTTATTTCAGCACCATTTGTTGAAAAGACTATTTTTACTCTATTGTATTGCTTTTGTTCCTTTGTCAAATATCAGTTGACTATATTTGTTATTGCTGTTGTTGTTCAGTCACTCAGTCATGTCTAACTCTTCGTGACCTCATGGACTGCAGCACAGCAAACCTCCCTGTGTCTCTCCTGACTTTTGACCAAGTTCATGTTCATTGAATTGGTGATACCATCCAGCCATCTCATCCTCTGATGTCATCTTCTCCTTCTACCCTCAATCTTTCCCAGCATCAGGGACTTTTCCAGTGAGTCAGCTGTTCACATCAGATGACCGCAATACTGGAGCTTCAACTTCAGCATCAGTCCTTCCAAAAAATATTCATGGTTGATTTCCCTTAAGTTTGACTGGTTTGAACTCCTTGCTGTCCAAGGAACTCTCAGGAATCTTCTCCAGCACCACAATTTGAAGGTATCAGTTTTATTTATATGGCTGCATTTCCAGATTTTGCATTTTATACCATTGATCTATTTCTCTATTGTTTGGCCAATAACACACTCTCTTGCTTACTGTTGGTTTATTAGTTGTTAAATATAGTTTTTCACCTCTTGATCAGTACATAAGCTCCTATCAAGTAATTCCTGAAGACTGGTTAATGTGGAATATTACATAGAGTCACCTAGAGAAGTAGCCAAAATGCTAAACTTCATAACGTAATGAGTCACCACTTTAGCTTCAATATTGTACTCTGTTTAATTATAAACTGTGAGGTTTCATGCATTTAAATGTACGTTTCATGACTTTTATAAATACTACATGTTTAGTAACCTAATCATGATATGAAAAGTTCCCTCTTGTCCTTTGCAGGCAGTCTACACACCCTTACCCATGACCCAGACAACTATTAACATGATTTCTATCACTATGGATTTGTTTTGAGTGTTGTAGATTTTCAATACATGGAATCATACAGTATTTATCTTTTTGTCTGACTTCTTTCACTCAGCACATTGTTTTAAGTATTCATCTGTGATAAGGTATTTATCAGTAGTTTTCTCTTTTGGTGACTACTATACTCTTTGAATTAAGATAATAAAATGTCTTTATCAATAAACTTAATGGACATTATTTTGTTTTCATTTTTTATTCACAAATAAAGCTCCCATGAACATTCCTGGTACTGACATCTATTTTTCAGTTTTGTATAAATACCCAGGAATGAAACTGCTAGACTATATTGTAAATGTATACTTAAATTTATAAGAAATGATTAAATTATTTTCAGAAATGGTTATTTTATTTTATAATGTCAGTTTTACTTTTTAATCCATTCTAGTGGGCTTGACATGGAATCATACGGTTGTTTTCATTGGCAATCCCTGATGGCTAATGATGCTGATTGTCTCCATGGGTATGTTGGTTATCTGTACATCTTTTTTCATCTGTGTGAAATATTGTTTCTTGGTTTTCTCATGATTCTTTTATCTCAAGTTGATTTATGTCTATCCTCAGACCAATGAAAGAACTTCTCAGTGTGTTTGCATAAATACTAATTTCATTATTTAAACAAATATATACACTCATGGCTCAGATGGTAAAGAATCTGCCCACAAAGCAGGATACTGCAGTTCATTCCCTGGGTTGGGAAGATCCCCTGGAGAAGGGCATGGCCACCAATTCCAGTCTTCTTGCCTGGAGTATTCCATGGACAGAGGAGCCTGGTGGGCTACAGTCCATGAGGTTGCAAAGAGTCAGACATAACTGAGTAACTAACACTTTCACTTTCACATAACATATATGCATATACTTCATGTATATGTACTCAAGTATTCATCTTCATACGTGGTTCATAACCTGAGCAAAACTGAAGAGTCAGTATAATTAAATAAAACTACTTGTTTCTTTGGTTGCAGTCTACAGTTTCCTAAACTGTTAACCTTGAAAAGAAAGTCACCTAGGAGAACATGCTATTAAATTTCCTCATTCAACTGCTGAGGTCACTGAGAATGGGATACAATAAGACTTGCCCCAAATCACACAGTATTAGCAGAACCAAAACTGTAAGTAATTTTGTAATGTGAACTGCTACGTTCTATAATCAATGCATTAGTGCTTTGCTATTAAACATCTTTTGTAGTTTGCTTATTAATCATGTATATTAACTTCTACCCCTATGACCAAAAGTTTCCAGATGGCAGGAATGGGCTTTTCACACTTGTTTTTTTTTCCATGTTTCCATGGAACTGAATTAATCCCAGACACAGGAAAAGCACTCAGAGACAGAAAATGAGGATAATGGAATTTATGATCCTTCAAATAATGCATATTTCCCACACCATACTTTCCCCTATTTGTTTCATATTCACACTGAATGGGAAAAAAGTATATATCACAGCTTTATTACATATACCACCTTTTAATATATGTGAACATAATTTTAAAAAAATAGAGAGGAAAAAAGAAAAAGTGCTCAGTAAAAATGTGAGCATTGATTGTTGGATGCACATGAGAGCAAGCTGGCAAAGTCTTTCAGAATGTTCAGTAGAAGCTGCAGTGTCTGCAGCTGAGGAGGACTCTTACAGGAAGTCCCACCATCAACCTGAGGCTAATTCCTCATTAGAAGTGGTTTCACTGGGGTCAGAATTGTGTCATGTGTTTAATCTCTCCTGCTTTTGTTTAGTGACAACCTTACTTAATTTTTAAGAGTATGATCCCTTCTACCAATATTTAAAATTTGTCCTCAGCTGTTCATCTTCCAAAGTGCACCCAAGTGTTGACTCAGGGATTTCCAGTAGCTGGATGGGGCTTTGTGTTCTTCTGGTTCCATGAAGAAAACCTCCTCTAGAGAAGAGTAAGTGAATGCAAAACCTGTATCTCTTGTAATATCCTCTAATGACCTCTTGAACCATGTACTGCAAGGGGAGATGGGTATACTTTATTTGAAGAGAAAACATCTTGCATCCCAATTATTTATTTGCCTTTGTATTCTGGGTGAGATCTAATTTTCTCAGTTGCATTTGATATTGTCTTTGACATCTTCATCAGCTTCATCATTCCCAGTCCCAATTCTGATGAGTCAGAAATGGTGAAGTGCATGAAGGATGAGCTGGTTTTTATTTTACTCAAACTTTTATTATGTATGTATTTATGACTTATATTTGTTCTGATTTATTATTTCAGTAGCTGAAAGTCCTCAGGCTTCAGCAGCCCATGGGTACAAATAAGGCCAATTTAATAAGATATCACTTTCGCATAAGTCCTTACCTATGGAAAGACAGTATCTTAGACTCGTATTTAAGGTTCTTTTTTGTTTGAAATGTCTGTATGTGTGTCTCTCAGTTTCTTCTGTGTTATTGATTTCTGTCCTGTTGATCACTCTAGGCTCTCTTTTATGCTTGTTCTGCCCGGGTGCACTGTCACAGGTGACACTGTGAAATAAAATTTATATTTTATGGCAAGACACAAAAAAATTCAGCAAAAAAAATCTTCTCTACCTTTTGAACTCCTCTTTTTCCTGCACTCTGCATTGTGTATCTGCATTATGCATTGACCAAACCTCTCCCAATACTTGCTCAACCATAAAGAGCAACATTCTCCCAGCATCTTGACAACTCCTGGGAATTCCCTGGTGGTCCAGTGGTTAGGACTTGGTGCCCTCACTGCAAGGGGCCCGTGTTCAATCCCTAATTGGGGATTTAAGATCCTTCAAGCCGCAATGCATTTCCCTCCCCGTCTCACCAAAACAACAACAACAACAACAAAGCAAATAACTCTTAAAAGATGACACTCTTTTTTGATTTTGTAAGGGATCATATGCCCAACTGCCATGATGCTTACATCTGGAATATGTAAACAGTCAATAAAACATCATTTGATGTACAGCCTTCTGTCTCAAGGAGAAAGAAATGGCAACCCACTCCAGTAATTTTGCCTGGAGAATTCCACGGACAGAGGAGCCTGGCAGTCTACAGTCCATGGAGTTGCAAAGAGTCAGGCATGACTGAGCAACTATCACTCACTTCTGTCTCAAAACATTTATATAAACAGTGTCTTGACTTCTAACTGCTAGAACAGTTCTCAGAGCTTTCTGAGATGATCTTCTTGAGTCATCATTTCAAATTCGGCTCAAATAAAATTTTATTCTTTATTCTTAGATCACTGATTAATTTGTAATCAATGCTACCCTGCCCAGAGCTCTCCACCAACTTTCACAATGGTTGTCACAGTAGTTATGATTAGTACTATCATAGCAGTGGGTAGAATAGCACCTGAAGCTATTGAAGACCATCATTTGATGCATTCTCCTTCTACAATCTGTGTAGTGGAATTGTCTCTTCTAATCTACTAGGAAGTTATGGCAAAGATTCTCTCCTTAACCAAACTTTAGTCAGGGTCCTCTGAGCTATCAGCTCAACTGAGCTTCATCCTGGGTGTCCTCTTCTGTCCTTGTAGAGTCTAGTTTTAGCAAGAATCCTGCTATGTCACTGAGAGAATCCTCCCAACTTGGCAGCTAGTTAAATTTCCCATCCTTCATCATTCCCCTATTGATATATGATAACCCTGACCTGGTAGATCAATTTAGCTAGAATCCCCTTACCACTTATGCCTCCACTCAATGACTTGTTGGCTATAAATTCTCATTTTTCCTTGTATTTGGAGTTGAACTCAATTTCTCACTCTTATTGTGATAGTCCTGACACGTATCAAAGTCATCCTGAGTAAAGTCTTCCTTAACATTTCATTGTGTCAGAATTTTTTTATTATTATTTGACAGTTACACTTTCTGGTAAGCTTACTATGATGGTTTGGTGGTAGCTTTTTTAAGCATAGACCTTTCCTAAACAGGTCAACCCAGTTAAATTCTATCATCCAGAAAGAAACCAGAAAATTCACCATGATCATAAACATGCTCTAAATAACTCATGGAACAATTGTAGTTCTCCTGATATGTGCATCTTAAAAGCTCTATTAAAAGGTTATATTTATCTTATATATCTCAACTGCTGGCACCAAGCATTTACAAATTTCTGGAAATAATCTCCTCCAAGTTTAGGTGAGTCTCTAAGATGGAGCTCTAAAATTCTAAGATGGGGAGGATAATTCTATGATAAGGAGCATATGCATGATATGCACAAGCATATACCTGATTCTATGAAAACTAAAGTATTATTTTTGCATGCACATACATTAGAATAAACATGTATATATATTCATATATGATTTATATACATTTGTGTGTATATGCAATCGTCCCATAGTCTTTCTAGAATCAATATGGGGAGGATATAGCCAACAAGTCAGGGGGCAGGGGTTCTGGGTGCAGTAGACCTGGCTATGGCATAAGCCTTCTTGGAGGAGGTTACCATTAACCCCATCATAGAGCTGCCAGAACTTATACAGGACTGGGGAAACAGACTCTTGGAGGGCACACACAGAACTTTGTGTGCGCCAGGACCCAGGAGAAAGGAGCAGTGACCCCACAAGAGACTGACCCAGACTTGCCTGTGAGTGTCCAGGAGTCTTTGGCAGAGGTGTGAGTTGGCAGTGGCCTGCTGCGGCGTTAAGGCCACTGAGTGTAGCAGTGCCTGACGGGACCTGTTGAAGGAGGTCACCATTATCTTCATTAACTCAACCATAGTTTGGCCTCAAGTCAAATAACAGGGAGGGAACACAGCCCTGCCCTGGTAATCATCAACAGAAAATTGGATTAAAGATTTACAGAGCTTGGGACTGCCCATCAGAAAAAGACCCAGTTTTCCCCTCAGCCTCTTATCCTTCTCCATCAGAGGGTGGACAGAATGAAAACCACAATCACAAAAAATTAATCAAACTGATCACATGGACCATAGCCTTGTCTAACTCAATGAAACTATAAGTCATGCCATGTAGGGCCACCCAAGACTAATGGGTCATGGTGTACAATTCTGACAAAACGTGGTACACTGGAGAAGGGAATGGCAAGCTCCTTCCATATTTTTAATTTGAGAATGCCATGAACAGTATAAAAGAGCAAAGAGCTAGGACACTGAAAGATGAACTCCCCAGGTTAGTACAATCCCAAAATGCTACTGGAAATCAGTGGAGAAATAACTCCAGAAATAATGTAAGGATGGAGCCAAGGCAAAAACAACACCCAGCTGTGGATGTGACTGTTGATGGAAGTAAACTCCGATGTTGTAAAGAGCAATATTGCATAGGAACCTGGAATGTTAGGCCTATGAATAAAGGCAAATAGGAAGTGGTCAAACAGGAGATGGCAAGAATGAACATCAGCATTTTAGAAATCAGCAAACTAAAATGGACTGGAATGGGTGAATTTAACTCATATAACCATTATATCTACTACTGTGGGCAAGAATACCTTAGAAGAAATGGAGTAGCCATCATAGTCAACAAAAGAGTCCGAAATGCAGTACTTGGAAGCAATCTCAAAAATGACAGAATGATTTCGGTTTGTTTCCAAGGCAAACCATTTAATATCATAGTAATCCAAGTTTATGCTCTGATCACTAATGCTGAAGAAGCTGAAGTTGAACAGTTCTATGAAGACCTACAAGACCTTCTAAAACTAACATTCAAAAAAGATGTCATTTTCATTATAGGGGATCATGAGAAACACTGGGCTGGAAGAACCACAAGCTGGAATCAAGTTTGCCAGGAGAAATATCAATAACCTCAGATATGTAGATGACACCATCCTTACAGCAGAAAGTGAAGAGCAACTAAAAAACCTCTTGATGAAAGTGAAAGAGGGGAATGAAACGTTGGCTTAAAACTCAACATTCAGAAAATTAAGATCATGACATCTGGTCCCATCACTTCATGGGAAATAGATGGGGAAACAGTGGAAATAGTGTCAGACTTTATTTTGGGGGGCTCCAAAATCACTGCAGATGGTGACTGCAGCCATGAAATTAAAAGACCGCTTACTCCTTTGAAGGAAAGTTATGACCAACCTAGATAGCATATTGAAAATAAGAGATATTACTTTACCAACAAAGGTCCATCTAGTCAAGGCTATGGTTTTTCCAGTAGTCATGTATGGATGTGAGAGCTGGACTGTGAAGAAAGCTGAGCACCGAAGAATTGATGCTTTTGAACTGTGGTGTTGGAGAAGACTCTTGAGAGTCCCTTGGACTGTAAGGAGATCCAATCAGTCCATCCTATAGGAGATCAGTCCGGAGTGTTCATTGGAAGGACTGATGCTGAAGTTGACGCTCCAATACTTTGTCCACCTCATGCGAAGAGCTGACTCATTGGAAAAGATCCTGATGCTGGGAGGGACTGGGGACAGGAGGAGAAGGGGACGACCGAGGATGAGATGGCTGGATGGCATCACCAACTCGATGGACGTGAGTTTGAGTGAACTCCGGGAGTTGGTGATGGACAAGGAGGCCTGGCGTGCTGTGATTCATGGGGTAGCAAAATTTGGACACGACTGAGCGACTGAACTGAACTGAACTGAACTGAACTGAACTGAACTGAACTGAACTGAATGCAAAAATAGGAACTCAAGAAATACCTGGTGTAACAGACAAATGTGGTCTTGGAGTACAGAATGAAGCAGGGCAAAGGTTAATAGCGTTTTGCCAAAGAATGCACTGGTCATGGCAAACACCCTCTTCCAACAACACAAGAGAAGACTCTACACATTGACATCACCAGATGGTCACTACTGAAACCAGATTGATAATAGTCTTTGCAGCTGAAGATGAAGAAGCTCTATACAGTCAGCAAAAACAAGATTGGGAGCTGACTATGGCTTAGATCATAATGAACTCCTTATTGCCAAATTCAGACTTAAATTGAAGAAAATAGGGAAAACCACTAGACCAAGTATGACCTAAATTAAATCCCTTTTGATTATACAGGAAAGTGACAAATAGATTCAAGGGATTAGATCGATAGAGTGTCTGAAGAACTATGGAAGGAGATTTGTGGCATTGTATAGGAGTCAGGGATCAAGCCCATCTCCATGGAAGAAACTCAAAAAGGCAAAATGGTTGTCTGAGGAGTCCTTACAAATAGCTGTGAATAAAAGAGAAGCAAAGGTAAAGGAGAAAAGGAAAGATAAAACCATTTGTATGCAGAGTTCTAAAGAACAGCAAGGAGAGATAAGAAAGCCTTCTCAGTGATCAATGCAAAGAAATATAGGAAAACAACAGAATGGGAAAGACTAGAGATCTCTTCAAGAAAATTAGAGATACCAAGGGAATTTTACATGAAAAGATGGGTAGGGACCTAACAGAAGGAGAAAATATTAAGAAGAGGTGGCAAGAATACACAGGAGAGCGCTACAAAAAAGATCTTCATGACCCACATAATCATGATGTTATGATCACTCACCTTGAACTGGACATCCTGAAATGTGAAGTCAGTGGGCCTTAGGAAGCATCACTATGATTAAAGCTAGTGGAGGTGATGGAATTCCAGTTGAGCTATTTCAAATCCTAAATGATGATGTGCTGCCCTCATCATGCCAGTAAATGTGGAAAGCTCAGCAGTGGCCACAGGACTAGAAAAGTTCAGTTTTCATTCCAATCCCAAAGAAAGGTAATGCCAAAGAATGCTCAAACTACCACACAATTGCACTCATCTCACACACTAGCAAAGTATTGCTCAAAATTCTCCAAGCCAGACTTCGACAGTATGTGAACCGTGAAATTCTAGATATCCAAGGCGAATTTAGAAAAGGCAGAAGAACCAGAGATCAAATTGCTAACATATATTGGATCATCAAAAAAGTAAGAGAATTCCAGTAAAATATTTGCCTCTGCTTTATTCACTATGCCAAAACTTTGACTGTGTGGATCACAACAAACTGTGGAAAATTCTGAAAGAGATGGAAATACCACACCACCTGACCTGCCTCCTGATTAATCTGTATGCAGGTCAAGAAGCAACAGCTAGAACTGGACATGATACAGTAGACTGGTTCCAAATTGAGAAAGAAGTATGTCAAGGCTTTATATTGTCAACCTGCTTTTATTTAATTTATATGCAGAGTACATCATGAGAAACTCTGGACTGGATGAAGCAAAAACTGAAATCACGATTACCAGGACAAATATCAATAACCTCAGATAAGTAGATGACACCACTCTTATGGCAGAAAGTGAAGAAGAACTAAAGAGTCTCTTGATGAAAGTGATAGAAGAGAGTGAAAAAGTTGGTTTAAAGCTCAACATTGAGAAAACTAAGATCATGGCATCTGTTCCCATCACTTCATGGCAAATAGAGGTGAAAACAATGGAAACAGTGACTGGATTTATTCTTTGGGGGTCCAAAATCCCTGCAGATATTGACTGTAGCCATGAAATTAAAAGATGCTTGCTCCTTGGAAGAAAGGTTATGACCAACTTAGACAGCACCTTAAAAAGGAGAGATATTAGTTTGCCAACCAAAGTCAGCCTAATCAAATCTATGGTTTTTCCAGTAGCCATGTATGGAAGTGAGAGTTAGACTATAAAGAAAGATAAGCACTGAAGAATTGATGCTTTTGAACTGTCGTGTTGCAGAAGACTCTTAAGAGTCCCTTGGACTGCAAGGAGATCCAACCAGTCCATCCTAAAGAAGATCATTCCTGAGCATTCATTGGAAGGACTGATGCTGAAGCTGAAACTCCAATACATTGGCTACCTGATGGGAAGAGCCGACTCATTTGAAAACACCTCAATGCTGGGAAAGACTGAAGGTGATAGGAGAAGGGAACAACAGAGGGTGTGATGGTTGGATGGCATCACTGACTCAATGGACATGAGTTTGAGTAAACTCTAGGAGTTGTTGATGGACAGGAAGGCCTGGCGTGCTGCAGTCCCTGGGTTCCAAAGAGCTGGACACAACTGAGTGACTGAACTGAATTGAACTGTGTTTATATGCAATAGTCCTGTAGTCTTTCTAGAATCAATATTGGGTATAGTATATAATATTTACTTGCATTATTGTATTCACTTTCATTTAAGGAAGGAACTTACAAATAAACATTATTCAAAATAGTAAAGCACTTAAAATTACATTAAGGTAGAATTAGGTATTTTTGCAATCTTAATAGAGCAAGAAAGCAGCATGAAGTTAACAAAGGGCTTCACAGCAGGAAATTTATGCAGGTAAAGAAACAATTCACACCTGTTATCTACTGTGAATGAAATGAGACCCAGTACCATCTAAATACAATGCTATTTATTTTGGGTTTTCTTTCTTAAAAAAAGAAAAAAGGTAATGCTCTTTTAAAGTTTTTATATTCTTTCAATAATACTGCATGAATTAAATGATTCAGCATATGGAATAATATAAAAAGATGTCTAGATGAGGAAAAACGCAGGAAGAAATGCAAAGATGTGGAACAATGAACAAAACATGTCATTATATTCCAAAAAGAATTGAGTAAAAGAAAAGTCATGATCAAATTTTGGTTAGAAAATGTGCAGATTCACAATAGTTTACTGATTATATGTTAATATAATGAAATATAGGAGACAGTCTCTTGCATTGTTAGAATTTGCTATTACTGAGTTAATGCTTAGATAAGACATACAAGATCCTCAGCATCAAGAGTAGCACACATTGCTAAAAATAAGACTCCTGATGCTTACTTCATTAATGAAAAAAGTCTTGGAAGTCAACAAAGTATATGTTTGTCCTAATGATATTTCATCTGCAGTGTTGAAGTAAAATGCCTTATCAATAAATGCACAGTGAAACTGCAAGAAAAGGAACCCAAAACTTCTGATTCTGTGTTGCCTGTCTCATGTGCCTCTTTGATATTTTCACTTGGGTATTTAGTTTTCTTTGAAGCATTACTCATAGTTGTTTAAAACAGAACAGTCATTATTCGCAAAGACCAAAAAGTTCAATGAGCAATGTAGAATGGATCTATGAAGATATAAGAGGAGAGACTGAGCACAGAAACAAATTGTTGAAAGATAAAGTGAGGTGTATGAACTTTTTAAGGGTTTATTTGAACATTTATTGATTTGAATTAGGCAGTGTTAACCTGGAAGTGCTTAGAAGTGCTCCACCAATAGGAGTTTGAGGAGTAGCTGAGAAAAAAAGAAGAAACAAAATAAGAAAGTTATTGATTGACTGTAGCTTTCAGCTGGCTATTTCTGATTAAAAGTTGGATGGTTCTGACTGATGTCCTTGGGTTTTGACTTTCTAACCTTGAATCACTTACAGGTTTGGATTTTGGTTTGATTTCTTGGGCAACCAAGTTATTAGACCACCTCAGTCAAATGGCTTCTCTGTTTCATCAATTTCACAATATTTAATCAGGCTCATGCATACATGTGCATCCTTACTCATTCAGCAGTGTCTGACTCTCTGTGATCCTTTCAACTGTAGCCACTAGGCTCCTCTGTCCATGGGATTTTCAGGCAAGAATACTGGAGTGGATTGTCATTTCCTCTTCCAGGGAAACTTCAACCCTGGGATTGAACCGTCATCTCCTGTGTCTCCTGCATTGAAGGAAGATTCTTTACCTGTTGCGCTATCAGGGAAGCCCATAGCTTTCTTTAAGATACATTGTACTTTTGACCTTATTTTCCCTGTTATTTTTGAAACAAAATGTATGATGCAATGTGTTTCATGGTTAAGTAGGCACAATTCTTCACTCAGGAAGTCTCACCCTAAGAAGAACATCTACAGGGGAAGATAGGAGATGAGAAGGTAGCAGAGGTACAAAACAAAGAAGGTTGCTCACGACCCAGTTCTACAAGGACTGATTCATCAGCCACTGCAGTTGCTAACAAACAGAGCACGCTGAGAGGAATTTAGGATGAAAACAGGATGAGTTTGCACTGTGTTTTGGAAAATCAGGAGATATATATATACACATCTATATATAGATGAATATCTCAGGTAGAATATTAACAAATCTAAATGTTTGCATCTCCTCATGTATAAGAAAGTCACTAAAATTATTAACTGAGAAATTTGTTTCTTGTGACCAATAGTAACATTTTACTGAGTTGTACACTTGACTGCTCATATTCTTTAGCCAAAATCTTATGAATACTGACTTATTCCCAACCTCCACAGAGTAGTCCCCTTAGAACTATAGAGGGGCTGTTTTCTGGGCTACCATCCCCAGCAAGACTCTGAGTTAAAGCAAAACGTTAACTCATAGCTCATGTTGTATAGTTTTCTTTAAGTCAACGGTAGCATAGTGAGATGCTGTCTCCTTTTACATCAAGACTATTCAATTCTCAAGGATGAATGGGCCCTTCTCTCCTTTTTCAACACTAGCTGAGGCCTAGGAGAACCAAATAACTCTATCATAGTTTTCTAGATGATTCTTCCCTGTTGAAGGGTTCTCTGTTCACTTGAATAGTTTGCTTTTCAGGAAAGAGCATCATTTTCATCATTTTGTAGACTTACCCTTCTTGAACACGTAAGGTAGTTAGGATAGGAAAAATGAGTCCAGAATGGTGGTGACTAAAAGACAAGGAAGGGAAAATAGAACGAAGGAAGGTCCGAGGACCAGAGTGAGGACCTCAGGTGAAACAAACAGCACTCCTGGATAGCCCAATTTACACAGGGTGGACCCAGGGGGAGGAGAAAAAAACATAAAAATGAGGAGTCAAAATTGGGAAGAGGCCTCTCTTCCCTTCATGCCTTTTGGATCGGTGAGTCCTCATGCCTCCAAGATGTATTTTCCTTTGCTTTCTAAATAAAACTGAGCTGCAACACGGAGCTGTAACACTGGTCCATTCGTAGCTTCAAATATTTGTTGCAATGAGATGGAATGGAGGAAATTACACACTCCCCTGACAAACACATGAGAGAAAATCTGAACCTTTAACTAAGCACTGAAGGACAACATCAGTAGACATCACCACCCTACTTTTTCATTCACCTCTTAAAAGTTCCCTCCTACTGTTCACTTGTCCTTATTTTGTCCACATTTATTCTCTACCTTCACTTTTTCCCCAGTTCTGCACTGTGACTATGGACATTTCCACTCTGAAATGATTCCTCTCCCAAATGAAAAATGTTTTATTTTCTGTAATACTGTCATCAATTATTGCTGTCAACTCCTACATTAAATTATTTTAAATATGTCTCAATGCTGCTGCTGCTGCTGCTGCTGCTAAGTCACGTCAGTCGTGTCCAACTATGCGCGACCCCATAGACAGAAGCCCACCAGGCTCCTCTGTCCCTGGGATTCTCCAGGCAAGAACACTGGGGTTGGTTGCCATTTCCTTCTCCAATGCATGAAATATTCCTACAGAAATGAAGGAAAACAGACATTGTGAAGATGAGCATCATGACCAATATATGTCTTCAAATCAGTATGAGTATTTTGTTCTAAAGTTTAAACTCTTGTGTACTTTGAATATTTTTGTAGAATTTCTTTATTTTTATGCTAGTCTCTAAATTCTCAAACAATATAATAAAGATATAGGACATGTCTATTTACCAGGAAATGAAGAATTTTTAAAGATGATATACTTACACAGCTAAAACTGGAAAGATCCCAGGCAAAGTGGAAAAGCAAGACTAATATGTTACATAAAGTGATATAGTAACAGCAAAATAAAATCACGACATTTTTAGCACCTGGTAAGCACATATTTCAGCATTGTTGAATGGAAACTTCAAGGAACTGAAGGCCATTTCTAGTCCCACTTTGTTATGGCCCTATAATATGACTATATAGTCCTTTAATTTTTAAGGTTAGTTTCTTTGATTAGTGCTTTGGCCTGCACAGGTGGAACTAGTGGTACCACAAAAAAAAAAAAAAAATACAGGAGATGCAGGTTCAATCATGGGCCAGGAAGATCCCCTGGAGGAGGAAGTGTCAACTGGCTCAAGTATTTTGCCTGGAAAATTTTATGAACAGAGAAGCCTGGTGGGGGTATATTTCATGGGGCAGTAAAGAGTCCCACAAAACTGAGTGTGAATACACACACAAACAACTTTGGGAAGATAGTCTTTGGGCACTGATGGAGGAAGTTTAGTAAAATCCTGATAAACCAGGTATAAGACAAAATAGCTGAGGTAAACATAACTAACTTTAACACTAAGTATGTCAAAGGTAAGTTATTGTTTAATCAATAATGCTTTTATGGTACTTATGATAGAACTGTGGTAAAGATTGGCCCACTCTTTTCAGACTGCCTGTATTTAACTATCTTTGTCACTCTAAACTTTAGTTACATCTTTCTTTTAACATTTTTCCAGGTTTTTTGAGGTATAATGGAAAAATTAAAATGTATATATTTAAGACATAGATCAAATTGTCAACATGGAAAAAAGCAACAGAGTTCCAGAAAAATATCTGTTTCTGTTTTAATGACTATGTCAAAGCCTTTGACTGTGTGGATCACAATAAACTGTGGAAGATTCTGAAAGAGATGGGAATACCAGACCACCTGACCTGCCCCTTGAGAAGCATATATGCAGGTCACAAAGCAACAGTTAGAACTGGACAGGGAACAACAGACTGGTTCCAAATAGGAAAAGGAGTACATCAAGGCTGTAGATTGGCATCCTGCTTATTTAACTTATATGCAGAGTACATCATGACAAATGCTTAGCTGGAAGAAGCTCAAGCTGAAATCAAGATTGCAGGGAGAAATATCAATAACCTCAGATATTCAGATGACACCACCCTTATGGCAGAAAGTGAAGGGGAACTAAAAAGCCTCTTGATGGAAGTGAAAGAGGAGAGTAAAAAAGTTGGCTTAAAGTTCAACATTCAGTAAATGAAGATCATGGCATCTGGTCCCATCACTTCATGGGAAATAGATGGAGAAATAGTGGAAACAGTGTCAGACTTTATTTTGGGGGGCTCCAAAATCACTGCAGATGGTGACTGCAGCCATGAAATTAAAAGACCCCTATTCCTTGGAAGGAAAGTTATGACCAACCTTGATAGCATATTCAAAAGCAGAGACATTACTTTGCCGACTAAGGTCCGTCTAGTCAAGGCTATGTTTTCTCCAGTAATCATGCATGGATGTGAGAGTTGGACTGTGAAGAAAGCTGAGGGCTGAAGAATTGATGCTTTTGAACTGTGGTACTGAAGAAGACTCTTGAGAGACCCTTGGACTGCAAGAAGATCCAACCAGTCTGTTCTGAAGGAGATCAGCCCTGGGATTTCTTTGGAAGGAATGATGCTAAAGCTGAAACTCCAGTACTTTGGCCACGTCATGCAAAGAGTTGCTGCTTCTGCTGCTGCTGCTAAGTCAGTTCACTCATTTCCGACTCTGTGTGACCCCATAGACAGCAGCCCACCAGGAAGAGTTGACTCATTGGAAAAGACTCTGATGCGGGGAGGGATTGGGGTCAGGAGGAGAAAGGGATGACAGAGGATGAGATGGCTGGATGGCATCACTGACTCAATGGACGTGAGTCTGAGTGAACTCCAGGTGTTGGTGATGGACAGGGAGGCCTGGCATGCTGTAATTCATAGGGGTTACAAAGAATCGGAAACGACTGAGTGACTGAACTGAACTCAACTTATGTTATAGCTTGATATATCTATGCATTGTGAAATAATTATCATAGTGAGGCCAATTAACACATTTATCATCTCATATATTTAATCTGTCTTTTATGTATGTAGTAAGAACAATTAATATCTACCTTTCTCAGCAAATTTCAAGTATATGCTACAGTATGTTAACCACTGTTAGTTAGTTTAGTCACTCAGTTGTTTCTTACTCTTTGCAACTCCATGGACTCTAGCCCACCAGGCTCTCCTGTCCATAGAATTCTCCAAACAAGGATACTGGAATGGGTAGTCAATCCCTTCTCCACGGGATCTTTCTGACCAAAGAATCGAACCTGGGTCTCCTGCATTGCAGGGAGATTCTTTACCATCTGAGCCACAAGAGAAGCCCCTATATTAACCATAGTCATACTGTGTATTGGGCTTCCCCCGTGGTGCTAGTGGTAAAGAACTGCCTGCCAAGGGAGGAGACATAAGAGACGCAGGTCTGATGCCTAGGTCAGGAAGATCCCCTGGAGGAAGGCATACAACCCATTCCAGTGTTGTTGCCTGGAGAAAACTATGGGCAGAGGAGCCTGGCTGGCTACAGTCCACAGTGTCTCAAAGGGTTGGGCACAACTGAAGAAACAGCCTGCACTTGCTGTATATTCAGTTCAGTTCAGTTGCTCAGTCGTGTTCGACTCTTTGAGACCCCATGAATCACAGCACACCAGGCCTCCCTGTCCATCACCAACTCCTGGAGTTCACTCAGATTCACGTTCATCGAGGCAGTGATGCCATCCAGCCATCTCATCCTCTGTCGTCCGCTTCTCCTCCTGCCCCCAATCTCTCTCAGCATCAAAGTATTTTCCAATGAGTCAACTCTTCGCATGAGGTGGCCAAGTACTGGAGTTTCAGCTTTAGCATCATTCCTTCCAAAGAAATCCCAGGACTAATCTCCTTCAGAATGGACTGGTTGGATCTCCTTGAAATCCAAGGGACCCTCAAGAGTCTTCTCCAACATCACAGTTCAAAAGAATCAATTCTTCGGCACTCAGCTTTCTTCACAGTCCAACTCTCACATCCATACATGACTACTGGAAAAACCATAGCCTTGACTAGACGGACCTTAGTCGGCAAAGTAATGTCTCTGCTTTTGCATATGCTATCAAGGTTGGTCATAACTTTCCTTCCAAGGAGTAAGCGTCTTTTAATTTCATGGCTGCAGTCACCATCTGCAGTGATTTTGGAGCCTCCCAAAATAAAGTCTAACACTGTTTCCACTGTTTCCCCGTCTATTTCCCGTGAACTGATGGGACCGGATGCCATGATCTTCGTTTTCTGAATGTTGAGCTTTAAGCCAACTTTTTCACTCTCCTCTTTCACTTCCATCAAGAGGCTTTTTAGCTTCTCTTCACTTTCTGCCATAAGGGTGGTGTCATCTGCATATCTGAGGTTATTGATATTTCTCCCGGCAATCTTGATTCCAGCTTGTGTTTCTTCCAGTCCAGAGTTTCTCATGATGTACTCTGCATAGAAGTTAAATAAGCAGGGTGACAATATACAGCCTTGATGTACTCCTTTTCCTATTTGGAACCAGTCTGTTGTTCTATGTCCAGTTATAACTGTTGCTTCCAGACCTGCATACAGATTTCTCAAGAGGCAGGTCAGGTGGTCTGATATTCCCATCTCTCTCAGAATTTTCCACAGTTTATTGTGATCCACACAATATTGACTATTGGCATAGTCAATAAAGCAGAAATAGATGTTTTTCTGGAACTCTCTTGCTTTTTCAATGATCCAGCAGATGTTGGTATTCTGATCTCTAGTTCCTCTGCCTTTTCTAAAACCAGCTTGAACATCAGAAGTTCACTGTTCACGTATTGCTGAATCCTGGCTTGGAGAATTTTGAGCATTACTTCACTAGCGTGTGGGATGAGTCAGTTATGTGTTGTTTGAGCATTCTTTGGCATTGCCTTCCTTTGGGATTGGAATGAAAACTGAACTTTTCCAGCCTTGTGGCCACTGCTGAGTTTTCCAAACTTGCTGGCATATTGAGTGCAGCACTTTCACAGCATCATCTTTCAGGATTTGAAATAGCTCAACTGGAATTCCATCACCTCCACTAGCTTTGTTCGTAGTGATGCTTTCTAAGGCCCACTTGACTTCACATTCCAGGATGTCTGGCTCTAGATGAGTGATCACAACATCGTGATTATCTGGGTCATGAAGAACTTTCTTGTACAGTTCTTCTATGTATTCTTGCCACCTCTTCTTAACATTTTCTGCTTCTGTTAGGTCCATACCATTTCTGTCCTTTATCAAGCCCATCTTTGCATGAAGTGTTCCCTTGGTATCTCTGATTTTCTTGAAGAGATCTCTAGTCTTTCCTATTCTGTTCTTTTCCTCTATTTCTTTGCACTGATCACTGAAGAAGGCTTTCTTATCTCTTCTTGCTGTTCTCTGGAACTCTGCATTCAGATGCTTATATCTTTCCTTTTCTGCTCTGCTTTCACGTCTCTTCTTTTCACAGCTATCTGTAAGGCCTCCCCAGACAGCCATTTTGCTTTTTTGCATTTCTTTTCCATGGGGATGGTCTTGATCCCTGTCTCCTGTACAATGTCACAAACTTCATTCCATAGTCATCAGGCACTCTATCTATCAGATCTAGGCCCTTAAATCTATTTCTCACTTCCACTGTATTATCATAAGGGATTTGATTTAGGTCATACCTGAATGGTCTAGCAGTTTTCCCTACTTTCTTCAATTTAAGTCTGAATTTGGTAATAAAGAGTTCATGATCTGGCCCACAGTCAGCTCCTGGTCTTGTTTTTTGTTGACTGTATAGAGCTTCTCCACCTTTGGCTGCAAAGAATATAATCAACCTGATTTCAGTGTCGACATTCTGGTGATGTCCATGTGTAGAGTCTTCTCTTGTGTTGTTGGAAGAGGGTGTTTGCTATGACCAGTGCATTTTCTTGGCAAAACTCTATTAGCCTTTGCCCTGCTTCATTCCACATTCCAAGGCCAAATTTGCCTGTTACTCCAGGTGTTTCTTGACTTCCTACTTTTGCATTCCAGTCCCCTATAATGGAAAGGACATCTTTTTTCTGTGTTAGTTCTAAAAGGTCTTGTAGGTCTTCATAGAACCGTTCAACTTCAGCTTCTTCAGCATTACTGGTTGGGGCATAGACTTGGATTACTGTGATATTGAATGGTTTGCCTTGGAGATGAACAGATATCATTCTGTTGCTTTTGAGATTGCATCCAAGTACTGCATTTCGGCCTCTTTTGTTGACCATGATGGCTACTCCATTTCTTCTGAGGGATTCCTGCCCACAGTAGTAGATATAATGGTCATCTGAGTTAAATTCACCCATTCCGGTCCCTTTTAGTTTGCTGATTCCTAGAATGTCGATGTTCGCCCTTGCCATCTCTTGTTTGACCGCTTCCAATTTGCCTTGATTCGTGGACCTGACATTCCAGGTTCCTATGCAATATTGCTCTTTACAGCATTGGACCTCGCTTCTATCACCAGTCACACCCAAAGCTGGGTATTGTTTTTGCTTTGGCTCCATCCCTTCATTCTTTCTAGAGTTATTTCTCCACTGATATCCACTAGCATATTGGGCACCTACTGACCTGGGGAGTTCCTCTTTCAGTATCCTATCATTCATGGCGTTCTCAAGGCAAGAATACTGAAGTGCCTTGCCATTCCCTTCTCCAGTGGACCACATTCTGTCAGACCTCTCCACCATGACCCGCCCATTTCTGATTGTCCCGCGGCATGGCTTAGTTTCATTGAGTTAGACAAGGCTGTGGTCCTAGCGTGATTGGATTGACTAGTTTTCTGTGAATATGGTTTCAGTGTGTCTGCCCTCTGATGCCCTCTTACCACACCTACCATCTTACTTGGGTTTCTCTTACCTTGGTTAAGGGGTATCTCCTCAATGCTGCCCTTCCTGATCTTCAACGTGAGTAGCTCCTCTCTCTAGAAAATAGTCAACTTATAACTGAAAATACATAGCCTCTGATCTATGTCTCTCTACTTTCCTCACTCTCAGCCCCAACAACCATCAGTCTGCTCTCTTTCTATATGCTCAACTCTTTTGGATTCCACATATAAGTGAGATTGTACAGTATTTGTCTTTCCGTGACTGGTTAATTTCACAAAAGATAGTGTCCTCCAGATTCATCCATGTTATTACACATGGTAGATTCCCTTCTCTTTTCTACTGAATATTATTTCGCTATATACATATTTTTTGCCTTTATCCATTTATCTGTTGATAGGCCATTTCCATATATTGGCTAATGGAAATAATGCTACATTTACTTAGGAGTGCAGATATCTCTTTGAGATACTGATTTCATTTTCCTTTGGATATAAACACAGAAGTGAGATGGATAGATCATATGGTAGTTGTATTTTAAACTTTTTCAGAAACTTCACATTGTCTATTATAATCACCACAGCAATTTTCATTCCCAACAACTATGTATAATGATTCCCTTTCTCTGCACCCTTATCAGCGCTTGTTATTTCTTCTTCTCCTTCTTCTTTTTTTTTTTTTTTAATAAATCACTCTAACAGTATGAAGTAAAGTCTCATTGTAATTTTTATTTACATTTCCCTGAATTTTAGTGATGTTGAGCAGATTTCCATGTACCTGTTCACCATTTGTACCTTTTATTGCCTATTCAGGTCCTGTTGTGGTCTTTTAATGGACCAAAACCTGGTGGTCCAGAGTCGATGGTAAGAATGTGAAGGAGAGAAAGAATCTAATATTCCCTGGTTTATGAAGAGAACCAATAAAACCCTAGAACAGGGCTTGCACTGCTCACAAAGGCACAGGGCACCCTCTCAAGGGAGTCTTGAAAGTCCAAACAGGAGAATGAGCTCAGCAGGTTTCTACACTAAAGAGAGCTGGAGGGAGGGGGAAAGAGAGAGAAAGAAAGAAAGACATGGGGACCCAAGCTCTGATGGAGCAAAGGTGCTTTAATGATCTTTCTGTCAGTATATATAGGTTGTTGTACAAGGAATTTCTTTCAACAATGATAAAGATCAGAAAACCAAACATACAGCAACTGCTACCAAGGGAACAAGGGATTAACAATGGTCATAAGGTCAGGAGACAATTCATATCTCAAGAAAGAGGATCGAGACTAAGCAGTTTTGTCATAAGGAGAATGTTTACTGAAAGAGATTCATGCATGTCTCACCCTATATCCTCAGTCCTGGGAGCAGTGTGCCATTCCACTTGTTTCTCTTGCCAGAAACTGATAATGAACAGAGGATTTATGAGAAACAGCACGTAGGAATCCTCCTGTTAAACCTTCCCTGACAAGGTCCCTTACCGATTTTTCTTAAATCTATTCATTTGTTATTGGGTTGTATGAGTCTTTATGCACTTTGAATACAAACCCCTTAATATTGTATATTGAAATATGACATGCCTGAAAAAATATCAATAACCTCAGATATGCAGATGACACCACCCTTATGGCAGAAAGTGAAGAGGAATTAAAAAGCCTCTTGATGAAAGTGAAAGTGGAGAGTGAAACAGTTGGCTTAAAGCTCAACATTCAGAAAACGAAGATCATGGCACCTGGTCCCATCACTTCATGGGAAATAGATGGGGAAACAATGGAAAGAGTGTCAGACTTTATTTTTTTGGGTTCCAAAATCACTGCATATGGTGACTGCAGCCATGAAATTAAAAGACGCTTACTCCTTGGAAGAAAAGTTATGACCAACCTAGACAGCATATTAAAAAGCAGAGACATTACTTTGCCGACTAAGGTCCGTCTAGTCAAGGCTATGTTTTTTCCTGTGGTCATATATGGATGTGAGAGCTCAACTATAAAGAAAGTTGAGCGCTGAAGAATTGATGCTTTTGAACTGTGGTGTTGGAGAAGACTCTTGAGAGTCCCTTGAACTGCAAGGAGGTCCAACCAGTACATCCTAAAGGAGATCAGTCCTGGGTGTTCATTGGAAGGACTGATGTTGAAGCTGAAACTCTAATACTTTGGCCACCTCATGCAAAGAGTTGACTCATTGGAAAAGACTGTGATGCTGGGAGGGATTGGGGGCAGGAGGAGAAGGGGATGACAGAGGATGAGATGGCTGAATGCATCACTGACTCGATGGACATGAGTCTGAGTGAACTCCAGGAGTTGGTGATGGACAGGGAGGCCTGGCGGGCTGCGATTCATGGGGTCGCAAAGAGTCAGACACGACTGAACGACTGAACCAAGATGAACTGAATACATAAATAAGGATCTTTGAAGATAGCCTAAGTACCTCCAATAAATTATTGCAACGAGATCTATCTGACTAGATTTAGCAGCTTTATACAATCATGTGTGTGCATACACATGTTGTACCTTATACAATACAAAGTAAAGTAACAGGAAAGGAATAGAAATGTTAAACCTAGAAAGACAAATAGAGTAGTAAGGCAGACAATAGTAGACAAGAAATTCCAACAAAATTATGAAAGGTAAATAGTTGTTATAAAAGAAGTATCCACAGAGAAATGTAAATCAAAACCACCATGAGGTACTATCTCACTCTGGTCAGAATGGCTGCTATTAAAACGTCTACAAACAATGAATGCTGGAGAGGGTTTGGAAAAAAAGGAAAGCATTTTACGTTGTTGGTGGGAATGCAAACTAGTAGAGCAACTATGGAGAATAGTGTGGAGATTCCTTAAAAAAACTAGAAATAGAATTGCCATGTGACCCAGCAATCCTGCTGGGCATATACACCAAGGAAGCCAGAATTGAAAGAAACACATGTACTCCAGTGTTCATCACAGCACTGTTTACAATAGCCAGGACATTGAAGCAACCTAGATGTCTGTTGGCAGGCGAATGGATAAGAAAGCTGTGGTACATTTACACAATAAAATATTACTCAACTATTGAAAATAATGCGTTTGAATCAGTTCTAATGAGGTGGATGAAACTGGAGCCTATTATACAGAGTGAAGTAAGTCAGAAAGAAAAAAACACCAATATAGTATATTAACTCATATATATGGAATTTAGAAAGATGATAAGGATGACCCTATATGCGAGACAGCAAAAAAGATACAGATGTAAAGAACAGACTTTTGGACTCTGTGGGAGAAGATGAAAGTGGGATGATTTGAGAGAATAGCATTGAAACATGTATATTATCATATGGAAATAGATCACCAGTCCAAGTTTGATGCATGAGACAGGGTGCTCAGGGCTGGTGCACTGGGATGACCCTGAGGGATGGGGTGGGGAGGGAGTTGGGAGGGGGATTCAGAATGGGGAACACATGTACACCCATGGCTGACTCATGTCAATGTACAGCAAAAAACACTTAAAAATTTTTAAAAAAAGAAGTATGCAAAGTCTGTTCTCTATGTCTGTGTCTCTATTCCTGCCCTGCAAGTAGTTTCATCCCAGAGCCATTTTTCTAGATTCAATATATAGCATTAATATACAAAATTTGTTTTTCTCTTTTTAACTTACTTCATTCTGTATAACAGGCTCTTGGTTCATTCACCTCACTAGAACTGACTTAAATGTGTTCCTTTTTATGGCTAAATAATATTTCATTGTGTTTATGTACACAACTTCCCGGTCCATTCATCTGTTGATGAACATCTAGGCTGCTTCCATGTCTTAGCTCTTGTAAATAGTGCTTCTATGAACATAGGGGCACGCGTGTCTTTTTAAATTATGGTTTTATCAGGGTATATGTCCAGCAGTGGGTTTGTTGGGTCAAATGGCATTTTATTCCTAGTTTTCAAAAAATATCACGTAGGGGAAAGGAAAAGGTGGGTAAATTGAAAGAATAGCATTGATATATATATATATATATATATATATATATATATATATATATATCCCTCCATGTGTAAAATAGATAACCAATATAAGCTGTTGTATAGGCACGAGCCCAACCTAGTGCTCTGTGACAAGCTAAAGGTGTGAAACGGGTTGAGGGGTGGGGAGGAAGTTCAAGCGGGAGGGGAAATATGTGTACTTATGGCTGTTTCACACTGCTGTATTGCAGAAGTAAAAACAATTTAAAAAATCAATTATCCTCCAGTTAAAAATTTTGAAAAGGTATGAGATAAGTCTTTCATTGTTCCAATCACTCATTCATATCCTAATTTTGCAGCCCAATGGACTGCAGCACTTTAGGCTTTCCTGTCCTTCACCGTCTCCCAGACCTTGCTCAAAGTCATGTCCATCAAGTTGGTGATACCAAGCAATCCTCTCATCCTCTGTCGTCCCCTTCTCCTCCTGCCTTCAAACTTCTGCAGCATCAAAGCCTCTTCTAATAAGTCAGTTCTTCACATCAAGGAGCCAAAGTATTGGAGCTTCATCCTTCCAGTGAATATTCAGGACTGATCTCCTTGGACTGCTTGGATCTCCTTGCAGTCCAAGGGACTCTTAGGAGTCTTCTTCAACACCACAGTTCAAAAGTATCAATTCTTTGGTGCTCAGCTTTCTTTATAGTCCAACTCTCACATCCATACATAACTACTGGAAAAAACATAGCTTTGACTATACAGACCTTTGTCAGTAAAGTAATGTGTCTACTTTTTAATATGCTGTCTAAGTTGGTCATAGCTTTTCTTCCAAGGAGCATTTTACATATTTTAATTTCATGGCTGCAGTCAACATCTGCAGTGATTTTGGAGCCCAAGAAAATAAAACCTGTCACTGTTTCCATCATTTCCCCATCTATTTACCATGAAGTGATGGGACCAAATGCTGTGATCTTCGTTTTGTGAATGTTGAGTTTTAAGCCAATTTTTCACTCTCCCCTTTCACTTTCATCAAGAGGTTCTTCAGTTCCTCTTCGCTTTCTGCCATAAGGGTGGTGTCATCTGCATATCTGAGGTTCTTGATATTTCTCCTGGCAATCTTGATTCCAACTTGTGCTTCATCCAGCCTGGAATTCCACATGATGTACTCTGCACATAAACCAAGCAGGGTGACAATATACCGCCTTGACGTACTCCTTTCCTGATCTGGAATCAGTCTGTTGTTCCATGTTCAGTTCTACCTGTTGCTTCTTGACCTGCATACAGATTTCTCAGGAGGTAGGTAAGGTGGTCTGGTATTCCCATCTCTTGAGAATTTTCCAGAGTTTTTTGTGATCCATACAGTCAAAAGTTTTGACATAGTCAATAAAGCAGAAGTAGATGTTTTTCTGGAATTCTCTTGATTTTTCTATTATCCAAAGAACGTTTGCAATTTGATCTCTGGTTCCTCTGCCTTTTTAAAATCCAGCTTGAACATCTGGAAGTTTTTCGTTCACATACTGTTGAAGCCTGGCTTGGAGAATTTTGAGAATTACTTTGCTAGTGTGCCAGATGAGTGCAGTTGTTGGGAAATTTGAACATTCTTTGACATTGCCTTTCTTTGGGAATGGAATGAAAAGTGACTTTTTCCAGTTCTGTGGATTCTGTCCATGGGATGCTCTAAGTAACAGTACTGCAGTGGGTTGTCATGTCTTCCTCCAGGATCCTCCTGACCCAGGGATCAAAACCATACCTCCTACATCTCCTACATTGCAGGCAGATTTTTTTTTTTTTTTTTTTTTTTTTACTACGTGGCACCAGCGAAGCCCAAACTGTTGAGGTAGGGACAGGAAATATTTCCATCTGGAGGCATGTGTCTTTGCAAAGCACTTCAGCTGCATCTGACTCATTGCGACCTAATGGACTCCTCTGTCCATTCGATTCTCCAGAAAAAATACTGGAGTTTGTTGCCATTTCCTCCTCTGTGGGATCTTCCCAACCCAGGGATCAAACCCATGTCTCTTATGCCTCCTGCATTGACAGGTGGGTTCTTTACCTCTAGTGCCACCTGGGATTCCTGGCACAGGTAAAAATCAACTACTTGTGGAGGAAGGAAGAAAATGGCCTCTACCCATAGAGAAGAAAAAAAAAAAATCTTATTATCTCAGGATATTGCTGTGGAGAAAAGAAATAAACTTCTCTTGTAGGTGAATGGGAGGAGAGTTTTGGAACAATTTTGTTCCCAGAGGGAAGGAACAGGTGGCTGATAAAACCATACCTCTGAAGGGCAGACTCCCTGGGTTAACTGACAGTTATAAACCAGAATTGAAAGCCCTCAGCTCTTGACCTAGGAACAAATCATAAGCATTAGTATCAATGGTGCTGAATGTCCTGAAGACAGGGCATGACCAGGAAAGGGATCCCTTCAACTCAGAGGGACTGCTAAATTGATTTTTCCCTTATCCCTAAGCTTTAACACTCAAGAAACACAAACTCAGTTCATTTTTTCCCCCTTTTCTTATCACTTTTTGCCCTGCATTATCTGTTATTGAGTAGTAGAAACCATTTTCATTACATTTGGTGTAATTATTCTTTATGGTGAGGAGTGAAATATATCTCAGTAATTCCATCATGGCTAGAAGTGGAAATCACATTAATATTGTTTTTCTGTGTAATTAGTGTTTGGGGAGGGTGAATGTGTGCTAAATTTGGTACTGACCTGCAAGTATGGGTCAGTATGTTGCAGAAAAAAAAAAAAAAATTCTGGAGCCAGAGGGTATCCTAAAAACAGAACAAAAGTCATTTGGAAGTATATTGCTTCTCATGGAATTAGAAACTGAGGGACTCTTATCTGATTTCAGGGGTAGGATTAAATTCAACTTGGAGTAAATGACTATTATCTATTTATCTATTCATCTGTCTATTAACGATATATTTATGTCTATGTACCTACTATCTTCTATCTTGGCTTCCCAGGTTAAGAACCTTCTTGCCAATGCAGGAGATGTAAGAGATGTGAATTCAATCCCTGGGTCAGGAAGATTCCCTGGAGGAGGCCATGACAACCCACTCTAGTATTCTTGCTTGGAGAATTCCACGGAGATGAAAGCCTGGTGGACTATGGTCCATAGGATTGCAAAGAGTTGGACACAACTGAAGCAACTTGGCATGCATGCAAGTCTACTATCTATCTATCTATGTATCCATCCAACTATCTATCTTTCTATTTGTATTTATGTAGGGATTTAGCATATTATAAAATGACAAGCATATTGCACATATTAATATTTAATATTACACACTGCAAAAACTAAGGTAGTATTGCACATAAATAAGAGTTCAAATAATTACAACAAAGATATCAAGATAGTTAAAAATTGAACTGTAATATAAAAGCTTAAGTCAATTCATGTAATATATAATAATGGCAATCTAGAATCTAAATATATATAACAATTTAAGTAATCCAATTAATGCTCAGTTTTTCCCATAATGTGAAGTAGAAGTATGAGTTTGAGGCTCAAAATAACTAGATGATTGTCTAAATTTCTATTTCTTTTTCTTTTTGGCATACCAATACCATCAAAGGTTTGAATTATTAGATTGCTGTACAAGAACCTAAACCAGGGAGAAGTAGTTGCTTAAAATGCAATTTATTACATCTGCTATCAAGTAACTGCAGATCATATTTCCAGCATAATTCTTAAGGCAGGGTGATGTGAACAAAATCCAGGGCCAGCTTCATGGGCTTGTGACCTGTATATATTGTCACAAGGATCCCCATGCCAAAGTTTTGCCGAACTGTTACCATTTTAAAATTCTTAATAACTTTTGATAAATGGGTCCCATATTTCCATTTTTCCACTGATTCTCACAAATTATGTACCTCTTCTTTACTAAACATCTTCCCTGGTGGCTCAGAGGTTACAGCTTCTGCCTCCAATGCGGGAGACCCAGGTTCAAGGCTATTGAATTTGCTAAGACAAGCAAGCATTGCTGCATACCCTAGAAATGGAAAATGAATATGTGATTTTGTTTCAATAGTTGGAGCCCTGAATCTCATAACTAATTAGATGTCAAAAATGGCAGATTAAACAAACATTCTTACTAAACTGAATAATTCAGTATTTTCCAGGACCAGTCTTGTTAAAATTTGGTGATAAATTTTGTGAAGCCTCACTGGAACACAATAAGGTTTACTTCAAAGAAGATGCTAATCTATATTTTAGCCACAATGTTTCCATTTGCTCAAAGTAACAATGTTAATTGCAATTTATGTGGAAAATTTTATTGTTACTGTCCATTAGATTCATGGATGTTGACAGTACACAAGGATCAGTCTGAGGCTTGTTACATGATGAATACAAACAGAAACTAAAAGTAATTTAATCACATCATGAAGATTGTCCACTGAAGCTAAAGAGAGATGGATTGCCAAGTATAAATATCTGAAATGGTAAACAATTGAGATGAATGGAAAACTCTTTTCTCACTAATAGTAGAAATTAAATTCTATTTTGTGTTCACATATTATTTAAGTAACTTTTTCTTTTCTTCATTCTTTTTATTTCATGATTTTCAATTTTCTCCACTAACATAGATCTCTTTTCTTTTATTTCAAAACTAATTTTCTTTTAAATAGAGTTCCATAAAATTAATTATGTACATTTCATAATTTAGGGTGATTTTCTAGGGATCTATGCTCAAATGTACTCAAAAGTTGTGTTTTCTTTGATGGGAAGGAGAGGGAGATATTTGTATGCAGTATCCTAACATTTTTGCATATTTAATAATGTTCATAGTCATCCCAAGAATGCAACTTAACAGTGTTATATATTTTCTTGCTGGATGATTTTGCAGTCTGTATACCATTCTTTGGTGCACTACTAAAAAGAATGTTCCTATTTAAACACTTGTTTGAAAACATATCTGAAACTTATTTAGCTGATAAGTTCCAGGTAATTCACTTATTTTATTTGCTGATTGTCAATTGAGTACTCAACATAATCCCTGTGAAGATTTCATATATATGGTTCAGTGTGACAATATTATCAATGTTTTAGAAATGACACATTAATTTTGGGGAGATGACTTGTGTTTATATACCAGAGAACTTAAGCAATTATTTAACCTTAAAAAATTAGCAGTAGCAGAATAAAGACTTAGACTTGTGTCTGCCGTATTTCAAGCCTATGCTCTTTCTTTACTGTTATAAGAGAAGTGGAGATGGTTGGTCCATAACAAGATAATTGGAACGCTACTGAATTAAAGCCTCAAAGTGGTCAGCTTCAACATTTGGAGTCAGTAGAATTTAAACAAAATGAGTTTGCATCATAAAAAAAGTTTCTGGAAACAGAGTACTTCTAAATATAATGTATATTGTCATGAAACTGTTCATAACTGAATATGTTTGTTACATAAGAAATGTCTATTTAAAAAATCTATCCATTTATCATCTAAAATTTTACTAGATACATACTGTCCAATGAGTGATGTAACACAATGTAGCTACAATCCAGCTCTCTTTGATAGTCATTATTAACTAATTTGGATATTTCTCACTCAATTCTAGAAATGTTTGGTAAAATCTGAGGGCATACTATAATATAGAGGTTAAAATATCATCCTCTTGGATTGAACCACCTGGGTTCAAGCTCTGTTTCATTATTTGCAAGTTATTTGAGCAAGTAGTGTAATCTTGCTAAGCTTAGGTTTCCTTACCAAAAAAAAAAAAAAGGCTTTCTAGTGGTAATTTTTGTGAGAATAAAAATGATGTAGTAAGAAGCTCTGTTCTAGAACATAAAGTGAACTCAATATATTGGGTTGGTGAAAAGTTCATTTGGGTTTTCTGTAACAACTTAAAGGAAAATTCAAATGAGCTTCTTTGCCAACCCAATATGTTAGCTATTATAATCAAAAGAGGCTTAAAATTCCTAAAATTTCTAATCATATTCTGCAAGTTTCAGTTCAGTTCAGTTCAGTCACTCAGTCGTGTCCAATTCTTTGCAACCTTATGGACTGCAGCAGGCCAGGCATCCCTGTCCATCACCAACTCCTTTAGCTTGCTCAAACTCATATCCATTGAGTCGGGGATGCCATCCAACCATCTGTTGTCCCCTTCTCCTCCTGCCTTCAGTATTTCCAAGCATCAGGGTCTTCTCCAGTGAGTCAGTTCTTCACATCACGTGGCCAAAGGATTGGAGTTTCAGCTTCAGCATGAGTCCTTCCAATGAATATTCAGGACTGATTTCCTTTAGGATTGACTGGTTTGATTTCCTTGCAATCCACGGGACTCTCAAAACCAATTGAAATTTGCCTCCAATTAAAATAAATAAATGTAAATTTTTAAAAAAAGTCTTCTCTAACACCAAGTTGCCTGCAAGTTTAGACAACCAAAAAAGAATTTAAGAAAACAAGTTTTCTGCAAGTTTAGACCACCGAAAAAGAGGTGGGATAAATTCCAATTGTGAAATTATTCCAAATCACCTGAAATCATAATAAATACAACTGAGTCACAAAAGTGTACAGATAGAAATCAAGTACAGCAGTGCAAGATCAAGATACTTTTTACAATGAAATCTTGCATATAGAGAAATCATGTAGGTGTCAGAGGACTAATGCATTCTATATGTCCTCTTCTCTGCCAAGGGCATTCTCAGAGTCTTATACTATTTATAAGAGCAAAATTTAGTTTGTATTGAAAGACATAATATAAAATTTTTTGATGAAGTAAAACTTCCTTGTATGAATCAACTACACTAAATGAGAATGCAATAGCATGAAATTACATTCTTATAGGCCAAAGTTGGAGTATCTTTGCCTAGAAAATCCCATGGACGGAGGAGCTTGGTAGGCTACAGTTCTAGAGGGCTCTAAGAGTTGGACTGCAGTCAGCATACACATGCATAGGACCAAAGTATGTGTTGGTGTTATGTAAATACTTTGAGAAAATGGTATTTCCTCTTTTTGGTGGTTAAAAATTCTTCATTAAGTGATTGCTCCAGTAAATTCAACTATACCTAACTATGCAAAGTCCTCCAGTGTATTTTATGGTTAGTCAACAAGCTAGGAATATGAGCAATTGCAATATTTGTGAGGTTTATAATTAAACAGTTTCTCTCACCTTAGAATTCAAAACAATATCATCTCAACAGTAATCCCAAATTCATATCTTCCATATAATGCAGTTCGACTGTGTCTAAAGATGAATGGCTTTGAATTGTTTTATCTCATTTTTTTCTATATAATAAAAATACAAATTCAAAGATAATTCTAGTTTAACAGACATCTTAAAATTGTCAACTTTATCACGTGTTCCAGAGAGCTATTGAATTATTTGTCAAGGACGCTGTTCACAGCTGTATCAAATATGCAGTTTTCTGGAGTTTTTTATTTGTTCGTTTCCAAGAAAAAAAAAAAAAAAACTCATTACAGATGTATTAAAAGTACACAGTTAAAAGGAGGCTTGTGTAAATGACTTGGAAAGAATCTAAGTCACATTATGCATGAAAAGCACAGAACACAGAAATAATCTAAAACCATCCATTATCTCTTCATTTAGGCAAATCTATTTCCAGATTTATCTAAATGCCAAACTTGAACTTTTAAGATGATTTTTTTTTTAATCTTTGGTTTTGAGTTCAGTTCTTTATGCTAGTATACAACAACAAAATATTTCATACACAATGGATATTGGTTTGCAGTAGTAACAATACCACTAAAATTTCTCTTCAAGAGAGGACTTTTGTTGATTATTTGTATTTATTTGAAATAATATACAAGTATACAAGCAGTGTTGAAAAACCGAATGAGTTTCCATGAAGGACTGGTTGGAGATTTCACCCATAGAATTAAGGAATTGGCATAAAGATAATTTAGAAGGCAGTTAAATCTTTATATAAAATTCAAAACTTGCTATTAGAGTTAAATGTTCTCACTGTTGTTGTTCAATCACTCAGTCATATCTGACTTTTGCGATCCCATGGACTGCAGTAGGCCAGGCTTCCCTGTACTTTATCATCTCCCCAAGTTTGCTCAAACTCAAGTCCCTTGAGTCAGTAAAACCACCCAACCATCTCATTCTCTGCCATCCCCTTCTCCTTCTGCCTTCTATCTATCTCATCCTGCCTTCTATTAGCATCAGGGTTTGGTACTGCAAGGCCAAACTTGTCTTCTACTCCAGATATCTCCTGACTTCCTACTTTTGTATTTCAGTTCCCCATGATGAAAAGGACAACTTTTGTGGATGTTAATTCTAGAAGATCTTGTAGGTCTTCAGAGAACCACTCAAATTCAGCTGCTTCAGCATTACTGGTTGGGACATAGACTTGGATTACTGTGATATTGAATGGTTTGCCTTAGAAAAGAACCAAGATCTTTCTTTCATTTTTTAGATTGCACACAACTACCGCATTTCAGACTCTTTTGTTGACTATGAGGGCTACTTCATCTCTTCTAAGGAATTCGTGCCCACAGTAATAGATAAAATGGCCATAAATATTTTCATAATTAAACAAATGAAATATTTGTTTCTAAGTGTGAGGTGAAATTAAAGTCAGTTACTGAAAAATATGGTGATTACACTGACCAGAACTTAAAAAGAAAAAAGAGAAAACTGAAATAAAAAAAAAATAGATATACAGAGATATTTTTTCAATCCATAAATTAATAATCAGGCTTATACTTCACAAATTTTGTTTTTAATATGCTTGTTTCAATACCTAGAGCTAAATATAACATCACAGAATATTATAATTTGGTAATACTGTAGCTGATGTGTAGATAACTAAACAAGTTAATCTATATTTATTTATATCTATGAACCCAAATTAGGTTAACTTAATTCAGAGTCACAAGCAACTTAGCATGTGACACTTTTGGGTCTTTTCAGGTGGCGCCTGTGATAAAGAATGTGCCTGCCAATGCAGGAGATGTAACAGATTTGGGTTTGATCCCTGTGTCAGGAAGATCCCCAGAGAAGGGCATGACAACCCGCTCCAGTATTCTTGCCTGGAGAATCCCATGGACAGAGGAGACTGGTGGGCTACAATCCATGATGTCACACAGAGTCAGACATGTATGAAGCGAGTTAACATGTGAACTTGAATTACCAGGCTACCCAATGGTGAAGATAATTGAGTAAATACAATGTTAGATTGTGTTTAGCTTCTATAAAATGTGATTAAGTGTCACATTAGACACTTAATGCCTGTGAAAGAACTTCCTGGAAGTATGCCTAGTGACAGATTAGAAGGGATCAAGGTTAATGGAGTAGTTGGAAATGATACTTACACAGGATGCAGGTTGCAAATGAAAGGAATATGTAAGAAAAAAATTATGTTAAGAAGTAAATGGGAAGAAAAGCCCTCAGTTAGGCACTGACATTTCAAATTTTCATAAAATGTAAAAAGCAAATAAGAGTATTTAATAATGTACCTATAAAATTAAGTGATTTTTCCCTCTGTGTACATTCAGATGTCATTAGTGTTTTCCAAACTAAGGATGTGAAATGGAGTATTTGGGAATTATTATAATTTGTTTTAAAAGTCATGTTTCAAAATAAGTTACATTTCAACAATTTAATATGCTATACCTTGGATAAATTTGAGTTTTTCTGTACTCATTCATATAATCACTGACTCATCCTTGTCATATACCTTCTTATCTCTTCATGTGTTCTAAAGTAGCAATGGTGCATATTTGGTGAAAGAGCTAATAATAGTTTGCCTGAGTAGCTATTAAGCTTATAAATATATTTGAATTAAAATAGTTATAAAACTGTTATATATTATTCACAGTAGAACTATTAGCTATAGTGTTGAAAAATTGAGAATATAAGTAAAAATTAAAAGCAATATTCCATTTGCAATAAGTACTGCTGTAGATATTTTAAAGCTGCTTTTCTCTGTTAACTTCACAACACATGGAAAAAAGTTTGAATAAATAAAGTTTGAATAAATTTTGGAACTGTTCTTAATGAATTTTTCATACAAATGACATCAGTGAACCTTGAGGAATATCTAACTCTATTATAATTAAAGTTTAGTAAGAGTCAGAAAGCAGACTACCAAAATTGGTAAAATTCTGTATTTTTGTGTTTTCAAGATATTTTTGCATCTTCAACAAAACATGTTCCTCTATGCTAAGGTTTATTCAATATGATTTTTACTAGCAACATATTTTAACTGAAAGGTATATAATGCCATATATTTGAAATAAAAAATACACTTCAATCATTTCACTTCTCAAGTTGGCAGTGTCTGACTAACTCAGAGAGAAAAACCTTTAAAATAACATTAAAAAGAAACACATTCGCAGTCTTTATGGCAATTTTTCTTTTTTTTTTTTTTATTTTGCTTTATTTTACTTTACAATAGCTATTATTTTAAAGATAAAAATCTGTATAAATACATGCTACATATACATGCTACTTGCCAGGAATAGCCACAAGGGAAAGGTAATTTCACTAAAATTATATATGGAGATTCTTACTGGATAGAAAAATATGAAAGAATTAATAATAAATTGAAGTTTCTAAGAACTATAGTTTGATTAATGGAGACCTTTTTTTTTTTTTAACAGAGTGAAGTAAGCCAGAAAGAAAAACACCAATACAGTATACTAACACATATATATGGAATTTAGAAAGATGGCAATGATAACCCTATATGTAAGACAGCAAAAAAGACACAGACGTGTATAATGGAGACCACCTTAAAGTGCACTTATCCAAGGTATGCACCACTATTTCTAATCATGAATTGGATAGCTGAGAGATTACTGTTCACTTCAAATATAGAAGTTAATGTTTTAATAAAAGAAAACAATAGGGTTATATAGTCCTAGAATATGGAGAAAATGGTCAAAGTGGTTTTATTTTCTTTTCCCTTATGGATTTAATTGCAATTGAATCGCTGTGTTGTTGCTTTGAGCTTTCTTTTGTTTCTGGAAAGAACAATCAGAGCAGTCGTATACGTGACAATAAAGTTGGCAAAGGAAAGTTGTTCTGCTTTTCCAGATTATCACAGAGCAGCCCCCCACCCCACCCCCACTACTAAAAACCTGTCAAAAGCATGTCCTTTATCACTAGCGCCACCTGAGAAGCCCGAAAGTGTCACACCTAGGCACAATTCTTGAAGCAGGTTCCCATGGAAAAGTAAAAGTCTTCAATATGGAGTGAGAGAATGTGGACCTTAATATTTTTTAACTAGGGGGACTAGGGGAAGGATTTAACTCCTTGGTGTTCCATGAGTATTAAGTTGGAACCTTCTTCAAGCAATATGCTTTCTCCTCCTTCCTGAATGGGTCTTAGGTCTGCTGTTCAACCAAGACAGTCTTGGAAGTCAGGCTGGACAGTTCCACTGTGTCTGATGGAAAGCTGATCACTACGGAAACATTTTGACCACCAGACATGCATTGCTTGCCTGAATTTCTAGTGTGTCTGATTTTAACCTTAGTTCTCGACCAGTAGAGAAGCCAGGCACTAAACTGCAAACACTTTCAGTAAAGCATGTTCTCATTGCATTATTTCTTCCAAACCCCTTTCTTCAAGGCCAGAGTTAATTTCTAACATAATGATAGTGACCTCAGTTATCCTTCATCCAGACTGTGGACTTACCCATAATGAAGAGAATGACAACCTTATATAAACTTTTGGCCCTTCCTAATAGTGGTGATGATTCTTTGTGAACTTCACAGAAATGAACAGATTATATTCTTCCAGGAAGAGAAGATCAGACTATTTCAACACAGGATCCCATGTATTTGCTGTACACAGGAGAGTTACAAAAAGAAGAAAAACTGGATTTGCTTGTTCAAATCCAGATTTTTGAGGCAAGAGTAGTCTTTATGAACTAGAAACATGATGAAATAAGGTTCCTATTTTTCATTCATTTAGTTCTGTATTTAGAAAGAGAATAGAGAAGTTCCGAGGCTGTTCACATTCACTTAATACTTTTAAGAGCTTGTGATTGACACCATTTTTGTTCACAAAGAAGGAAGGATTTTACTGTTAGTTTCTATCTTAGAGTTTTAAATTAACATACTCTAAGTATTTAATTAAGTAGAATAATACTGGGAATTAATAAGCATGAATAGGCAAACATTTATTTTGAGAGTTCCTGGACTTTCAATGTCCTTGACTACTGATTTTTCTTCTTTCATTTACCCTGGACTATCTGCCTGCTATTTTCTCTGAGAAGAATTCTGCCATTTATCACAATAGATCTCTCTAGACTGTTATAGTGAAAAAGTTAAAAAAAAAAAAAAAAAAACAGAGGGAGACCTAATATAGATAAGGGGAAATATAGAAGAAATAAAGTGTTGGGGCTAGAGTTAGCTGAAACATATTAAGGAAATTTCTTTTCTTTAAGAAGGTGAAGTGAAAGAAAAAGACTGGACAGAAAAATTTATAGAGTGTCATTCTGAATTCTATACCCCTCCACACTGTACCTGCTTAAATAAAACAAGGAAAATTTGGCATTTCTCAAATTGTTGTGTTATGTTTGGACAAAACAATCACTCTGGAGTTAGATTATGTGAATTTTAATTTTAAAATGTTTAAAAGACTCAGGTAAGCACATTAACATGTGCATTTATTTCTTTGATCTCTCAGGATCCCATTCAATGATATTAAGTACATTTTTTAAATGATATTAACCTGTAGGAAAGCAAATAGCAACCTCACTCCAGTACTCATGCCTGGAAAATTCCATGGACAGAGCAGCCTGGTGGGCTACAGTCCATAGAGTTGCAAAGAATCAAACATGGCTGAGAACACACAGCATAACCTTCAGAAATAAGGTAATGAAGAGAAGAGAAAACAGAGACAACATAGCATGTTGGGGTGGCAGAAATGAAACTGGGAATCTAAGTTATGAAGATTATGGTGAGTTTGCTTTTGTTACATTAGTTGTCAATTATTAATGTTTCATGATACCCAACTGCACACAAAGGGAATTTTCAAGAATTTTCAAAAGTAAGCTAACTTATATTTTTAAAATTAGGCTAAAAGAAAATAATTGTGTATAGCAGATCAACTCAGAATTGATGTGAATAAATAAAATGAGTATAAAAAACGTGCTATAAACTTTTGCGGACTTGTTATAAAAAAAACAAAAATATAATTTTCAGTTCATTTCAGTTGCTCAGTCTTGTCCAACTCTTTGTGACCCCATGACTGCAGGACTCCAGGCTTCCCTGTCCTTCAACTCCCCAGTGATGTCTAAATTCAGATCTGATGAGTTGGTGATGCCATCCAACCATCGCATCCTCTGTTGTCCCCTTCTCCATCCACCTTCAATCTTTACAAGCATCTGAGTCTTCTCCAGTGAGTCAGTTCTTCACATCAGGTGGCCAAAGTATTGGAGGTTCAGCTTCAGCATCAGTCCTTCCAATGAATATTCAGTACTGATTTCCTTTAGGACTGACAGTTTGATCTCGTTTCTGTCCAAGAGACTCTTGAGAGTCTTCTCTAACACCACAGTTCAAAAGCATCAACTTTTTGGTGCTCAGCTTTCTACGTAGTCTAACTTTCACATCCATACATGACTACTGAAAAAACCATAGCTTTGAGTATACAGACATTTGTTGGTAAAATAATATCTCTGGTTTTTAATATGTTGTCCAGGTTTGTCATAGCTTTTCTTCCAAGGAGCAAGTGTATTTTAATTTCCTGGCTGCAGTCACCATCTGCAGCAACATTGGAGCCAAAAAAAGTAAATTATCTGATTGTTCCCATTGTTTCACCATCTCTTTGCCATAAAGTGATGGGACCGGATGCCATGACCTTAGTTTTCTGAATGTTGAGTTTTAAGCCAACTTTTTCACTCTCCTCTTTCACTTTCATCTAGGGACTCTCTAGGTCTTTATTTCTTTCTGCCATAAGTATGGTGTCATCTGCATATCTGAGGTTATTGATATTTCTCCTGGCAGTCTTGATTCCAGCTCGGGCTTCATCCAGCCCAGAGTTTGCCATGAGGTGCTCTGCATATAAGTTAAATAAGCACAGTGACAATATACAGCCTTGATGTACTCCTTTCCCAATTTGGAACCAATCTATTGTTCAATGTACAGTTCTAACTATTGCTTGTTGACCTGCATACAGATTTCTCAAGAGGCAGGTCAAGTGGTCTGGTATTCCCACCTCTTGAAGAACTTTCCATAGTTTGTTGTGATCCACTCAGTTGAAGGATGTGGTGTAGTCAATAAAGCAGAAGTAGATGTTTTTTCTGGAGTTCTCTTGCATTTTTGATGATCCAGTGGATGTTGGAAAATTGATCTCTGGTACCTCTGCCTTTTCTAAATCCAGCTTGAATATCTGGAAGTTCACGGTTCACATACTATTGAAGCCTGGCTTGGAGAATTTTGTGCATTACTTTGCTAGCGTGTGAGATGTGTGCAATTGTGCAGTAGTTTGAGCATTCTTTGATATTGCCTTTCTTTGGAATTGGAATGAGAACTGACCTTTTCTAGTCCTGTGGCCATTGCTGATTTTTCCAAATTTGCTGGCATACTGAGTGCAGCACTTTCAGAGCATCATCTTTTAGGATTTAAAATAGCTCAACTGAAATTCCATAACCTCCATTTTCTTTGTTCGTAGTGATGCTTCCTAAGGCACACTTGACTTCACATTCCAAGATGTCTGGCTCTAGGTGGGTGATCACACCATTGTGGTTATCTCGGTCATTAAGATATTTTTTGCATAGTTCTTTATATTCATGCCGCCTCTTATTAACATATCTTGCTTCTGTTAGAGCCATACCATTTCTGTCCTTTATTGTGCTCATATTTGCATGAAATGTTCCCTTGGTATCTATAGTTTCTTGAAGAGATCGCTAGTCTTTCCCATTCTATTGTTTTCCTCTATTTCTTTGCATTGATCACTGAGGAAGGCTTTTTTATGCTATTCTTTGGAACTTTGCATTCAAATGGGTATGTCTTTCCTTGTCTCCTTTGCCTTAAGCTTCTATTCTTTTCTCAGCTATTTATATGGCCTTCTCAGACAACTACTTTGCTTTTTTATTTTTTATTTTTTACTTTTTTTTTTAATTTTTAATTATTATTTTTTTTTTTTTACTTTGCTTTTTTGCATGTCCTTTCTTGGTGATGGTCTTCACCACCACCTCCTCTACAATGTCATGAACCTCTGTCAATAGTTCTTCAGGCTCTCTATCAGATCTAATCCCTTGAATGTATTTGTTACCTCCTCTGTATAATAGTAAGGGATTTGATTTAGGTCATAGCTGAATAGTCTAATGGTTTTCCCTACTGTCTTCAATTTAAGTCTGAGTTTAGCAATAAGTTCATGATCTGAGCCACAGTGAGCTCCCTGTCTTGGTTTTGCTGACTGAATATAACTTCTCTATCTTTGGCTGCAATTAATGTAATCAAACCGAGTTAGTTATTGACCATCTGGTGATGTCCATGTGTAGAGTCTTCTCTTGTGTTGTTGGAATAGGTTGTTTGTATGACTAATGTGTCCTCTTGGCAAAACTCTGTTAGCCTTTTACCTGCTTTGTTTTGTTCTCTAAGGCCAAAATTGCCTGTTATTCCAGGTGTTTCTTGACTTCCTACTTTTACATTCCAGCCCCCTATAATCAAAAGGGCATCTTTTTTGCTTGTTTGTTCTAGAAGATCTTGTAGGTCTTCACAGAACTATTTAACTTCAGCTTCTTCAGCATTACTGATCGGGGCATAGATGTGGATTAATGTGATATTGAATGGTTTGTCTTGGAAATGAACAGAGATCATTCTATTGTTTTTGAGATTGGATCCAAGCACTGAATTTCAGAGTCTTTTGTTGGCTATGAAGGCTACTCCATTTCTTCTAAGGGACTCTTGCCCACAGTAGTTGATATAATGGTCATCTGAGTTAAATTCGCCCATTCCAGTCCATTTTAGTTCGCTAATTCCTAGAATGTTGATGTTCACTCTTGCTATCTCTTGCCACTTCCAATTTGCCGTTTCATGGACCTAACATTCCAGGGTCCTATGCAATATTGTTCTTTACAGCATCAGACTTTACTTCCATCACCAACATACATAAACAACTGGGTGTTGCTTTTGCTTTAGCTCCATCGCTTCATTCTTTCTGGAGTTATTTTTCCCTCTTCTCCAATGGCATATTGGGCAGCTAGCGGCCTGAGGAGTTCATCTTTCAGTGTCCTATCTTTTGCCTTTTTATACTGTTCATGGCATTCTCAAGTTAAAAATACTGAAGTGGCTTGCCATTCCCTTCTCCACTGCACCACATTTTGTCAGACCTCCCTCTCCACCATGACCCGTTCATCTTGGGTGGCCCTACATGGCATGGCTCATACTTTCATTGAGTTAGACAAGGCTGTGGTTTATGTTATCAGATTGGTTAGTTTTCAGTGGTTGTGGTTTTCATTCTGTCTCCCCTCTGATAGATAAGGATAAGAGACTTGTGGAAGCTTCCTGATGGGAGAGACTGACTGAGGGGGAAACTGGGTCTTTTTTTGATGGGCATGGCCATGCTCAGTAAATCTGTAAGCCAATTTTCTATTGTTGGGCCAGGCTATGTTCCCTCTCCGTTGTTTGACCTCAGACCAAACCATGGTGGAGGTAATGAAGAAAATAGAGACCTCCTTCAAATGTTCCCATGCATACACTGTTGCACTCAGTGCCCTCAAGCCTGCAGCAGGTCACTGCTGACCTATGCCTCTGCTGGAGACTCCTGGACATTCACAGGCAAGTTTGGGTCAGTCTCTTGTGGGGTCACTGCTCCTTTCTCCTGGGTCCTGGTGTGCACAATGTTTTGTCTGTGCCCTTCAAGAGTCTGTTTCCCCAGTCCTGTATAAGTTCTGGTGGCTCTATGGTGGGGTAAATGGTGATCTCCTCCAGGAGGGCTTACACCACACCCAGGTCTGTGGCATCCAGAGACCCTGCCCCTGTGGCAGGTCACTGCTGACCCATACCTCTGCAGGGGAGACTCAAACACTCAAAGGCAGGTCTGGCTCAGTCTCTGATGAGCACAAGGTTTTGTTTGAGCCCTCTGAGTGTCTCTGGTGGGTATGGGGTGATTCTAAACGTGATTTTGCCCCTTCCTATCATCTTGCTGTGGCTTCTCCTTTTCCCTTTTATGTGAGGTAAATATTTTTGGTGGGATCCAACATTCTCCTGTTGACGGTTGCTCAGCAGTGAGCTGTAATGTTGGAGTTCTCACAGAAGATGAGCACATGTCCTTCTACTCTGCCATCTTGTAGGCAAGATTTTCAGAATCCTAACATTACTAAGGTTAGAAAAAAAAATTCCAATAAAAAAACAAAATGGAAATGACTTTTAAATAATAGAAAGTGTAAACAAAGAAAAATATTTTCCAGATTTTATAAAATACTATGTTTTATAGAAAATTTCTTAATTTTTTATTTTACATATTTAATCTATTCTGTTAATATGTGCCTTATCTTCTAGAGAAATTCATTACCCTTTTACTATGAAAAACATAAGTAATGTCTGTTTTCATCTATTTTATATATTTCTATATGAGCATAGTCACTTTTTCATATTCTTCATCATTTTATATTACCATATAGGAAAAATTACAATGGAAACATCAGTAGATACTAAATTATTAAATGATATTTGAATGATATTTTGAATAGTGCAGATTATAAATATGACTTGATCAAACAATTAATACAAAGGTCTAAGTCTTATGAAGTCTCCTACCAAATCACCTAGGAGATTTAAACAAAAACTTCAAATGATTTTGGGATTTTATGAGGAAGTGCTGATGGTAAAGAATCCACCAGCAAGGCAGAAGACCTGGGTTGGATCCCTGGGTTGGGAAGATCCCCACTGAGGAGGGAATGGCAACCCACTCAAGTATTCTTGCCTAGAATCCCCATGGACATAGGAGCCTGGTGGGCTACAGCCCATGGGGACCCAAAGAGTTGGATATGACCTACCAACTACACATCATAAGAAAGTCAGTGCCTACATTTTAAAAGATGATTTACTCCCATAGCAACTGCAGTTTAGAGGATTTATTACTTATTTGTTTAAAGAAAATTAAATTTCCTACACTTTTCAAGTGATAAAGAAATCAAGAAAAAAAGAATGCTTAAAAATGCAAACTCCAACTGCTTAGAAGAAAGTACTATAGAAAACAACAAAAGGAAAAAGATTCTAACAAGCTCTGTGAATTTTTAACATGAAATTGAGATATTTAAAAAGATAGTCTAATAAATAATTTTATTTTAAAAAATAAATAAGTAAACTTTTATTTTTCTCCATATGCTATTAATCACTAAACTGCATTCTAAATTTAAGAAATGTTATCTGAAAACAAAACAAAACAAAACAAAACATAGAATTTGGTATGTTTCATCCTTAAACATTTATAAGAACGCCAGTAGTGTATGTATCTGTTTTTTCACTCCAGCATTTGTATTCACTATGTATATTTCATTGTTTTCAGTGTTGTTTTGTGAGTTCCTCTGTTCCTATAAACTAGGTCTCTAAAGTGTTTCAGGAATATATATCTATTCTTTAATCATTTCTCCAAAGTATTTTCAGACATGATTACTTTCTCTACTTCATAAACAATTCTGTGCTGTACTGATACTTTTATTTTGCATTTATCCTTCTTTCTTAAAGTTAGCTTCTTAGTATCCTTTATTTCTATCTAATCCTTGAAACCATGTATCTCTTTTGTGTGTAGCTTTTTAAAAACAAGACTATGCTTACCATAATTGGCTTGAGAATATGGATAATTATTTATGAGATCACCTCATATTTCCTCAATTATTTTTTCCTATATGTTCTAACTGTCTTCTGTCTTCATTTTCTCCTTTTCCCCATGCATCTATACCTACATGGGCTTTCCTGGTGGCTCAGATGATAAAGCATCTGCCTGCAATGCAGAGACGTGGGTTCAGTCCCTGGGTCAGGAAGATACCCTGGAGAAGGAAATGGCTACCACTTCAGTATTCTTGCCTGGGAAATTCCTTGGACTGAGGAGCCTTGTAGGTTGCAATCCACAGGGTCACAAAGAGTCAGACACAAACGAATGACTTCACTTCCTTTCTTTCCAATACCTGTGTGTGTGTTTGTGTGTGTGTGTGTGTGTGTGTGTGTGTGTGACAGAGTACACACACACACACACACATGCCCACGTCCAACTCTTTGCCACCACATGGACTGTAGCCCACCAGGCTCCTTTGTCCCTGGAATTCTCTGAGCAAGGATACTTGAACAGGTTGCCATATTTCCTACTCCAGGGGATCTTCTAAACCCAGGGATAGAAACTGTGTCTCTTAAGCTTTCTGCATTGGTGGGCAGATTCTTTACCACTGAAACCCCTGGAAGTCCCTATGCATAGTTCTCATGAATTGCTCTGTTGACTAGTATTTCAGTTCAGGTGGAACAAATAGGATATACATTTTTACAAGTAAGCTGGAACCATTAGCATTTCTAAGCTGTGTCTGTTGTCTCTCCATGTACCTTAGTGTGCATATATATGAACACACATAGTTGTCACCTCAGTTTTTCAAACTATATTCCTCCTTCCATTACTACTGACCTTCCAGTTAGGATATTATAATTACTATATTATTTTCCCTTTGCCCCACCTTCACCAAGCAGTATCTCAGAACAGAGGCTATAGTAAAGAATTAAGGCCATCTACTTGCAATCTGGAGAAGTATTTGCAGCTCTTTAATCATCTCTCTCCCACTTGGTGAAGGTGTCACAGTTTTGGAAAATATGTTTTATAATTTTGACTGCTTCTATTTTTCTTTAATATAAAGTTTTTCTTGTATTTTCATTGGTTTTTTTTCTAAAATAATAAAAGTAGATTTTAAAAGCTTATATGATTTCTAGGGCTCCAAGGTCACTGCAGATGGTGACTGAAGCCACAAACTTAAAAGACACTTGCTCCTTAGAAGAAAAGCTGTAACAAACCTAGACAGCATATTAAAAAGTAAAGACATTGCTTTGCCAATAAAGGTTCACATAGTCAAAGCCATGGTTTTTCTCAGGTGTCATCTCCAACTGTGAGAGCTGGACCATACAGAAGGCTGAGCACCAAAGAATTGATGCTTTTGAATTGAATTGATGCTGTGGTGTTGGAGAAGACTCTTGAGAGTCCCTTGGACAGAAAGGAGATTCAACCTGTCAATCCTAAAGGAAATCAAACTTGAATATTCATTGGAAGGACTGATGCTGAAGCTGAAGCTCCCATACTTTGGCCACCTGATGCAAAGAACCAACTCATTGGAAAAGAACCTGAAGCTAGGAAAGATTTAAAGTAAAAGGAGAAGAGGACAGCAGAGGATGAAATGGTTAGATGGCATCACCAACTCAGTGGACATGATTTTGAGCAAGCTTTGGGAGATAGTGAAGGACAGGGAAGCCTGGCATGCTGCAGCCCATGAGATCACAAAGAGTTAGATATGACTTAGCCACTGAACAACAACCTTGTTCCTTGCCTTTATATACTATCCTTTTCTGCTGTGGATCCTTCTCAGGAATGAGAATTGAGTTCTTTCCAGAAACTCTGGCATTTTGCTTAGTTCACTACTCACTTTTTGGAAATAAAGTTCAAAGCAGACTGCAGCATCAAGATATCTTAGCAGTGGAAGGAGAAATTATTTCAGTGTTAGTAGTCCTGTCACAAAAGTAAGCAGTGTTTGAAAAACTGGTTTCTTGAAATCTAGGTTTTCAATAATTACTTTTAAGTTTGAACAAAATATTAATATGTGCACACTCTGAGATATTTGATTATCTGATAACCAAATATTGGACCTTGCTTTCATCCAATATTTCTATTTGTATTCATTATTCATGGCTAATTTTCAATGGCATAATGAATAAAGTAGTGATCTTATTGTAACTGATGCTTTCTTGCCAACCAGAAGCTAAATGATACCTCTGCCAGGCCATCTAATCATTCACAACTGACAAATATTGGTGTAACCAGTTTTCACTATTCATCTGAGTGGATTTTAGAAGTTATTAATGATTAGACTATTGATTTCAACTTTTATTAGTAAAAATGATTAATGTCACTTGCGTATTTTCTTGTTAAAGTGAAAACAATGACTAACATTAAAACAGTGTATGTACCCATGTATGTTGCATGTGTGTAGAACCACCAGTATCCCTGTATGGTAATACTCAAACTTTCCTTCAACCTGATCTGAAAGTCTTCAAATATTTTGACCTTTTCACTTTTCTCTCCTGCCAATTATTTTTTTCCATTCCTACTTAAGTTATTTGCTTTTCTCTAGTTAAGAATGGTGTACTTAACTATTTACACGATTTGTTTCTCTTCTTCCTTCCTCCTATCAATGTTTTCTACTTGCCTAAAATAAACCTTTCTCACCAAAACAAATAAAAATGAAAACTGTAAAAAAAAAAAAATCCAACAGAGACACACTTTATGAATATCTTTCTTCTTTCTTAGCTACCGTTCAATCTCTGTGAAAGATTGTGAATGGCATCTGACTTGATCACAAACACAAATATATAAGAGGATAGAGTGGGACAAATTGAAAGCTTAGTGTTGACATACATACATTACCATGTGTAAAATAGCTAGCAGGAAGCTGCTGTATATCACAGGGAGCTCAGCCTGGTGCTTTGTGATGATGTAGAGGAGTGGGATAGGGGGATGGGAGAGAGGCTCAAGAGAGAGGGTATATATATGTACAGGCTAAGGTGGTAAAGAATCTGCCTGCAAGGCAGGTTCAATATGTGGGTCATGAAGATCCCCTGGAGAAGGGAATGGCAGCTCACTCTAGTATTCTTGGGTGGAGAATTTCATGGACAGGGGAACCTGGCAGGCTACAGTCAATGGATGGCAAAGAGTCAGACATGAGTGGGAAACCAACACTTTCACACTTTTCACTACATAGTTGATTCATTTTGTTTTACAGCAGAAACTAACACAACAGTATAAAGCAATTATACTCCAATTTTTAAAAAAAAAAGATCTGAGAAAATAGATGAATATCATAATTAAAAGAGAACAGGGGCCTTCAAGGTATGCAAAAAATTAATAAATTAAGTGAAAAGAAAAATAAAACTACAGCATGGTCTCTTAGTTTATAAAGTATTTATCCTAAAGTTCACTCACTTTAATTGATCTCACTCAAATAGGAGACAACTGACTTATAACTGTATGCATAGTTAAGCTTATTGATTTAACAAGACTGGTTGTCTGGTTTCTTGCTCTTGGCAGCAGATTCTCTGATAGCTTAAAGCATTGAGCTCTAACAAAGAAGTAAGAGATAAGAGAGGCAGATCACCAATTAGAAATAAATCTGTGTACTGCTCTTAAATAGCTTACAAACTCCTGAGGACATCATTCTATAGACTCTGATAGCAAAATTTATAATAATTAAGATATATGTATGAAGTATTTATAACAATATTTTTAATGTCTTATTTAGAAGTATGTAAAAGACATAATAAATACAAAATTAGAAAACTGTACACTATTTAGATAGATCATAATATATTTCTATATATAGAACAGTAATTTCTTCTTTATCATTTATAACACCTTACATTTTCTTGAATACTTCAGAAATCAGATTATTCCCTTTTTGGGAAAGTCCAAATTGATAAAAATCATTCTCCATACTCATTTGAGCCTTGCTTGTCTCTAACAAAATAATTGATCCTACATCTTTTCTTTATATATAAAACAACTCTGAATATATTTAATTCTAAATGACAGCATTTTAAACTTTTAAAATAGTTATATCCAACTTAAAAAGCTTATTTCTTTATCAGAGTTCATTAGTTTCTGTAACAATTATTCTATCTGCCTTCAATTGTTCCTATCAGATATTTCCAAGATTTATTTATCAAACTAGTTATTTTCTTCTGCATAAATTCTAGTGTTTAGGATCCTTTTCCAAAACATAATAAGATAATCTCAATATTACAGACCTCGTCAGAAATAGGAGTAACAGCCATTCATCTGATGAAGAGAGTTGTATAATGTAAACCCTATCTAGACTGACTTGTTTCTAGTCACTTAATTTTATCTAGTGACATTTTTTTTACTTCTTCACACAATTATGTTTTATATATTTTGATTTAAGAAGATCAACTATTTTTGACAGAATCTATATCTTATTAATTTTTTAAGTACTTGGCATATAGTAGGGAAGTTGAAAATATTGTTTGGGGAATGTGTGAAGAAATGAAGCACCTAAAATTATGTAAGTTCATTTTAGTAATTTCATTCCATTATTAATTTTTTATCTTGTCCATGAAATTTTTAATACAATTTTCACATGTTTATAGTTTGTCATGTTCTCTCTGATCCTGAATTTGTGAAATTTATTTTTAATCAGAATTCAAGTATACATTTGTTCTTAATTAAATTTTGAGAGATATCAAAATTATTGAAATTCCATAGAACCTTGATTTGTCATTAATTTTATAAAAAGGACTTGCCAGCTAGTAGACAGTAGTATACGGATTTTTTCTCCATTACTTTTTCGATTACTGTTAAGTAAAAGTTGAATTTATTTGTTCATCAGAAACATAAATATCATCCTAAGTAGGTTGAAGGCCCTTGAACACTGAGATCAGGTTCTTCACTATATATATCTTAATCACTCTATAAACATAAATCACATAAACTGAACTAAATATAATTGTATGATTCGCAGGTGTGTGCTGCTAAGTCACTTCAGCTGTGTCTGACTCTTTGTAACCCACTGGTCTATAGCCTGGCAGGCTCCTCTGTCCATGGGTTACTCCAGGCAAGAATACTGGAGTGGGTTTCCATGCCCTCCTCCAGGGAATCTTTCTGATCCAGAGATTGAACCCATGTTTCTTATATCCCCTTCATTGGCAAGCATCTTTACTACTAAAGACAACTGGGAAGCCCATGATTTTCATATTATGTATTTATTTTAGCAGAAGATTAATCACAACACATATCATATATTTAGGAATATATAACTGACATTCAAATAAGATAGATTATTTCATATAAAAGAGGAATACAAAGGATAATAATTTATCCACTAATAGTTATAATTTTGGGGGGTGAAGATTACTTACTGAATTAATCTATGAAATTTCTATTCCAATTTATTTCCCAGAGCCTTAAAAAGCATTGAAATTATGAATAATTATTGGTACATATTTTCTGTTAAACTGGTATAGATTCAATAGATATTTTGTTCTAATATGTGGGTGAATGAATATATTGCTATTTCCTGGTAAGTAAAATTCTATAATTTACTTTAGTAAACATTACTTTCTATGTGAAAGATTTCTCTATACTCAACTTATTCTTTCTATAACGCCTTTCTTCTTAATCAAATCTGCACACTTACCTCTGGTGGAATGTTATTAATGCAATGCTTTGAGACTATTAACTAACATTTTAATACCTAACACTTAATGAAACTTTACTTTGAAAGACTATTGTAAATGTTGGTTCAGGCTTCAGACATAGAGAAAACAGACTTCAAATTGTCTTTTAAATACTCCACAGAAAAGGATTACCTGAGATCAGAGGACATTAAAGGTTTCCTGGGACACTAAACAGACTCCAAACTGCTGTGCCCATGTTGTCTATTATCCCGCGGTCTCTCCATAACTGGGGGAGGAGCCAAGAACCAAGAAGGAAGGAAGTGAACACCTGAACTAGAAAAGAGAGAACTGGAAACCGCAAAGCTGCTGATAACAGAATCGAAAACCCTTGAATCAGTCTGTATCTATTTTCAGGCTAATTTTCATATTCTGTAGAAGTCCTTTCTGTACCTAACCTAGAAATAAAGCAAAATTTCTGTCTCCATACTCAACCTGGTTTCTTCCATCCACTATTAGAGAATAGCACTCATAACAGTTTTTATTGTCTAGCTATCTACAATCTCCCTTCAGTTTTTTTTCTTAATGTTGTAATTTTACAGAGTATCATTACTCTGACTAAGAAACATCCACCTATCCAGGCAGTCATGAATTACCTGCCATTTGTCAGAGTTCTAAGATCCTAGATACCTATATCTGTATTCATAATCTGACTTCAAAAATCACCCATTAGGGAATAAAAGTACATTCAATTACACACGTGAGAAGTATAAAAATCAATTTGACAAGCAACAAAATGACAAAGATACAATCAGATTATAAATTTTATAAAATGTGTAAATTTTCTATGAGATTTCATATTGAAGTAGAATGCCTGTAAACGAATATATACTTGAGCTAGATATTAGAGTTCAGACATAATTTCAATTGGACATGGTTTGGAGTAAGGAAGGAGTACTAATTATAATTCAGTTTTACCAGAGCCTAAGTTACATATAATGGACAATTATAAGACAAAACTAGAAAAGTTGGATTGTGAACACATTATAGCATTTTTAAAATTCTCGGTGGAGGAGTTCATAGTTAATTCCACAGGAAATGAGCAAATATAAGGAGTAAGATTCTCTCAGAAAAATCCCCATAATACCAGGATCTGTTGTCCCACCCACAAAACAACTTAAGGATCCCATATCAGATCTAGAGTGTCAGGATATTTTCATTATGATTGAAAATTATTATATGAGAAGTTTGTAATCTAAGAGTAAATATAAAGTTTTGCATGTTATTTAAAAGATAGAGGAAATAAAAAATAAATAAATGTTGATAGAGCATGTAGAGTGGTAGCAGGAAAGGGATTTGACCAAAACATTCCAAAAGTACTATGGAAATTAAATATTCAAAACAGAACCAGAGGTTAGTAATATGTAGAACTAATAAATAACAATATGAAAGCTCTCAAGGGGACTGAATTAAGAAAAGTGGGGAGGGAGGTTCTGATGAAGATGGAGATTTCCTCTGTGGCTCCTTTCCCTCTGACATCTATGTCAGGAGCTCAGGTAAGCTAGGGGAAAGAAAGTAAGCAGAAATGCCAGGTGTCAGAGTTGCCAGTTAAAGTAACAAGATAAAAATGAAAGTTAAGCCTTTAATCACTTACTGCCATGATATAAGCAAGAGACTGAAACATAAGTAAATGCCAGAATACCTGTTCCCTTTTTTTCTGTAGGAAAGGCGTATCAGCTGGGGATAGGGTAGGCCAGTGGAGAATAGAAGATCCTCTCACTGTTGAGGGAACCCAGGACAAAATGCTCTGGCAGTTTTCTGGATCTTAAATGAAGTATTCATTGGAAGGACTGGTGCTGAAGCTGAAACTCCAGTACTTCAGCTACCTGAGGCAAGAGCCAACTCTTTGGTAAAGACACTGATGCTGGGAAAGATTGAGGACAGGAGAAGAAGGGTGTGACAGAGAATGAGATGGCTGGACGACGTCATCAACTCAGTGGACATGAGTTTGAGCAAAACTAGGGGAAATGGTGAAGGACAGGGAAGCCTGGCATCCTGCAGTCTATGGGGTCACAAAAAGTTGAACGTGACTGAGCAACTGAACAACAGCAACAAAGGTGGAAGGAGGGAGATGCAGGAGAGCTAGAAGTGGGAAATTACTGGCTTCCAAGTCAGAGGATAAAAGTGTCTTTAACCCCCTGCCAGGCCAACATGCTCATCGTAAGGAGGTTTCAGCAGAGGAGTCTGGAGAGGACTTCCGCTAAAGGTCTCAGATCAAGGGACCTTGCCTTGAGGGCTCCTAGGAATAGGGTATATGAAGTGCATGACTAGCCAGAGGCCTGAATCCTCAATCAAAACTCCTCCGAGAAACTAAAGCCTTGGTTGTGCATCGAATCAGCTGTGGGAGAACAGCTTTCCTCAGGAGATCTGCCAGATAAATTCTCTGTAATCATATATGATTTCTGAAAAATCACACCTACAGGTTAAAAACCAATGATACTGATTAAAAACTCATCACTGTGCCATTCAATGAGGGAGAAAAAATACTTTGATCAAGTTATTCAAGGTTAGGGCAACTCCACAGACTTTTTCAAGGACCTATTTTCTGCTGTTCTAATCGACCAGCCCAGCTACCCAACAATTAATTTCCTTCCTTAAACAACCACATAAACACACATACACACAAAACTCCACACTCTTTCCTTCTGCCCTTTTCTTCCTCCCAGTCCTCAAACTACAGGGATTTTAATAGAAATGAGATGTCAGTAGAACCACTTTTGAGAGAGACTTAAGCCTATTTTATGGAGAAGGAAATGGCAACCCACTCCAGTGTTCTTGCCTGGAGAATCCTGGGGACGAGGGAGCCTGGTGGGCTGCCGTCTATGGGGTCGCACAGAGTTGGACATGACTGAAGTGACTTAACAGCAGTAAGCCTATTTTAAGGTTCTATATCTTCTTGTTTTTTTTTTTTTTTTTTTTTTTTTTTGGTAAGAACTTTTTAAAAACAAAGAAGTGTGAGGATCCTAATTAGTTGGCCAGATTTCCTTTTTAAAACCAATCACCAACTTTTTGTGTTATAACATCATAGAAAAGAGTTTATCTTCTTGAGTGAAAGTTTATAATGTAGTTCTGAATAGATTGAAATAGAGAGACATTTGAAGTGCCTATCAATTAGGAGGCTCCATTAGTGGTCAGGGATAGTTAAAAAAAGAGTTGAAATTAAGTTGCTTTAGTTGAAAGGAGAATGGATAAGAGCTGAAAAAAAAAATTGTATTAAAGGTCATTCAATAGCATTTGACATCAACTGGGTATGAAAGAGCACAGAGAAATATTGCAAAAATTAACAGAGAAATTACCCTGTCAACAAACAGAAAAACAGAAGTTTGCTTGAGGACAGAGATTTTTTCTATTAATATTTGCTTGATTTACAATATTATCCTAGTTTCAAGTGTGCAAAGTAGTGATTTTTGTATATTATACTCAATTTAGTTATTATAAAATAATGACTATATTCCCTGTGCTACATAATACACCCCTGTAACTTATTTATTTTACAACAAGTAGTTTATATCTCTTTATCCCCTACTCTTAGGTACCCTCTATAATCCCACCACTGTTAACTCTAAGTTTATTCTCTGTATCTGTGAGGTTGTTTCTGTTATATTCATTTAGTTTTGTTATATTTTAGATTCTACATATAAATTAAAATATATCGCATTTGCTTTTCTGTGTCTGACTTACTTCACTAAACATATTAATAAATCCTCCAGGTTCATCCATGTTGCAAATGGCAAAATTTCATACTTTCTATATATGACTTAGTAATACCATGTTCTAAATGTAAACAATGTATTATTTGTCCATTCACCCATTGATAGACATTTAGGTTGCTTTCATGTCTTGGAAATTGTAAATAAAATTACTACCAACATTAGGGTGCATGTATGTTTTCAAATTAGTGTTTTAATTTTCTTTAGACATATACCCAGAAGTGAAATTGATGGATTGTATGATAGTCTTAATTTTTTGTTTTATTGAAGAAACTCTATATTGTTTTCCATAGTGGCAATGCCAATTTACGTCCCCACCAATAGTGAACTAAGGTTCCTTTTTACCCATATCCTCACCAAGATTTGTTATTTGCTGTCTTATTGATAATAGCCATTATGACAGATATGAGGTGATACCTCATTGTGGTTTTTACTTACATTTCTCTGGTTAGCAATGTTCAGCATCTTTTCATGTGTGTTTTGGCCATCTGCATGTCTTCCTTGGGAAAATGTCCATTCATGTCTTCTGCCCAGTTTAATCAGGATTTTTGTGTTTTATATAGAATTTTATGAGGTGTTTATATATTTCTAAATATTAACCCTTATCAATTATGTAGTTTGCAAAATTTTTCTTCCGTTTAGTAGGCTGTCTTTTGGTTTTTTCAATGTTTTATTTTCTCTGCAAAATCTTCTAAGTTTAATTAGGCACTGCTTGCTTATTTTTACTTTTGGTTCCTTTGCATGAGGAGACAGATTTAAAGAAGTATTGTTAAAATTGATGTTAAAGAGTGCACCGCTTCAGTTCAATTCAGTTCAGTTCAGTCGTTCAGTCGTGTCTGACTCTTTATGACCCCATGAATCGCAGCACGCCAGGCCTCCCTGTCCATCACCATCTCCCAGAGTTCACTCAGACTCACATCCATCGAGTCCCTGAGGCGATCCAGCCATCTCATCCTGGGTCATCCCCTTCTCCTCCTGCCCCTAGTCCCTCCCAGCATCAGACTCTTTTCCAATGAGTCAACTCTTCGCATGAGGTGGACAAAGTACTGGAGCTTCAGCTTTAGCATCATTCCTTCCAAAGAAATCCCAGGGTTGATCTCCTTCAGAATGGACTGGTTGGATCTCCTTGCAGTCCAAGGGACTCTCAAGAGTCTTCTCCAACACCACAGTTCAAAAGCATCAGTTCTTCAGCACTCTGCCTTCTTCACAGTCCAACTCTCACATCCATACATGACCACAGGGAAACCATAGCCCTGACTAGACAGACCTTAGTCAGCAAAGTAATGTCTCTGCTTTTGAATATGCTTTCTAGATTGGTCATAACTTTCCTTCCAAGGAGTAAGTGTCTTTTAATTTCATGGCTGCAGTCACCATCTGCAGTGATTTTGGAGCCCCCAAAAATAAAATCTGACACTGTTTCTACTGTTTCCTCATCTATTTCCCGTGAAGTGATGGGACCAGATGCCATGATCTTCGTTTTCTGAATGTTGAGCTTTAAGCCAACTTTTTCACTCTCCTCTTTCACTTTCTGCCATAAAGGTGGTGTTATCTGCATATCTGAGGTTATTGATATTCCTCCCAGCAATCTTGATTCCAGCTTGTGTTTCTTCCAGTCCAGTGTTTCTCATGATATACTCTGCATATAAGTTAAAGAAGCAGGGTGACAATATACAGCCTTGACTACTCCATTTCCTATTTGGAACCAGTCTGTTTTTCCATGTCCACTTCTAACTGTTGCTTCCTGACCTGCATACAGATTTCTCAAGAGGCAGGTTAGGTGGTCTGGTATTCCCATCTCTTTCAGAATTTTCCACAGTTGATTATGATCCACACAGTCGTCTTTTAAAAGTTTTATGATTTCCAGTCTTATATTGGGTCATTATTCTATTTTGAGTTAATTTTGTGTATGGTTTGAGAAATGGTTCTAATTTTGTTCTTTTACATGTACTTTTCTGTTTTCCCAGAACAACTTATTGAAGAGACAGTCTTTTCCTTATTGCACATTCTTGCATCCTTTGTAATAGATTAATTGACCAAATGTACCTGCATTTATTACTGGGTTCTCTATTATGCTTCATTGATCACTGTGTTTGTTTTTGTACAAGTACCATGATGTTTTGTTTACTGTAGCTTTGTACAATAATCTGTCTGAAGTAATGATACATTTAGCTATTTTTTTTTTCCTTAACTTTTCTTCAGTTATTCAAAGTCCTTTGGGGTTTAATATAAATTAAAAAAAAAATATTTGGAGTTCAAAATAACCTCAGATATGCAGATGACACTACCCTTATGCCAGAGAGTGAAGAGGAACTAAAGAACTTCTTGATGAAAGTGAAAAAGGAAAGTGAAAAAGTTGAGTTAAAGCTGAACAGTCAAAAACTAAGCTCATGGCATCCAGTCCCATCACTTCATGTCAAATAGATAGGGAAACAATGGAAACAGTGACAGACTTTATTTTCTTGGGCTCCAAAATCAGTACATGGTGACTTGTAGCCATGAAATTAAAAGACACTTCCTCCTTGGAAGAAAAACTATGACAAACCTAGATAACATATTAAAAAGCAGAGACATTATTTTGCCAACAAAGATCCCTCTAGTCACACCTAGTAGTCAAATATGGATGTGAGAGTTGGACAAAAAAGATAGCTGAGCACTGAAGAATTGATGCTATGGACTGTGGTGTTGCAGAAGATTCTTGAGAGTCCCTTGGACTGAAAGGAAATCAAATCAGTCAATCCTAAACGAAATCAGTCATGAATATTCATTAAAAGGACTGATGATGAGGCTGAAGCTCTAATAATTTGGCCACCTGATGTGAAGAGCTGACTCATTGGCAAAGACCCTGATGCTGGAAAAGATTGAAGGAAGGAGGAGAAGAAGGGGACGATAGAGGACAAGATGGTTGAATGGCATCACTGACTCAATGGACATGAGTTTAAGTAATCTCTGGAAGTTGGTGATGGACAGGGAAATCTGGTGTGCTGCAATCCTTGGGGTCTAGGACACAGAAAGAGCCTTAACAAATTTAAGAGGATAGAAGTTACATCAAGCATCTATTTGGATTACAGCAGTATGACACTAGAAATCAATTATAAGAAATGGGAAAAACACAAACACATGAATACTAAATATGAAAGAAAAAAAGCACAGCTAAAAAGCTTGATGTAACTTCTGTCCTTTTAAATTTGTTAAGTTTTCTTTTGTGGCCTAAGATGTAGTATAACCAGGAGAATGTATTCTCTTGTTCTGATATGTAATGTCCTGTGGGCATCTGTTAAGTCCAACTAAACTAATATGCCATCTAACACCACAGTTTTTTGCTATATAATTCATTTCTATGTCTTTTATTATAGATTAGGTTTTGCTACCCCAGCTTTCTTTTTACTTCTATTTACATGGAATGTCTTTTTCCTTCCTCTCTCTTTTAATCTATCTGTGTCTTTTGCTCTGTCTAAAATGTCTCTTTTTATACCGTTCATGAGGTTCTCAAGCCAAGAATACTGAAGTGGTTTGCCCTTCCCTTCTCCAGTGGACCACATGGTTTTAGAAAAGGCAGAGGAACCAGAGATAAAATTGCCAACATCTGCCAGATCATCGAAAAAGGAAGAGAGTTCCAGAAAAACATCTATTTCTGCTTTATTGACTATGCCAAAGCCTTTGACTGTGTGGATCACAATAAACTGTGGAAAATTCTGAAAGAGATGGGAATACCAGACCACATGACCTGCCTCTCGAGAAATCTGTATGCAGGTCAGAAAGCAGCCGTCAGAACTGGACATGGAACAAGATGTCCAAATAGGAAAAGGAGTATATCAAGGCTGTATATTGTCACCCTGCTTATTTAAGTTATATGCAGAGTACATCATGAGAAACGCTGGACTAGAAGAAACACAGGCTGGAATCAAGATTGCTGGGAGAAATATCAATAACCTCAGATATGCAGATGACACCACCTTTATGGCAGAAAGTGAAGAGGAGCTAAAAAGTCTCTTGTTGAAAGTGAAAGAGGAGAGTGACAAAGTTGGCTTAAGGCTCAACATTCAGAAAATGAAGATCATGGCATCTGGTCCCATCACTTCATGGGAAATAGATGAGGAAACAGTGGAAACATTGTCAGACTTTATTTTTTTGGACTCCAAAATCACCACAGATGGTGACTGCAGCCATGAAATTAAAAGACACTTACTCCTTGGAAGAAAAGTTATGACCAACTTAGATAGTATATTCAAAAGCAGAGACGTTACTTTGCCGACTAAGTTTCGTCTAGTCAAGGCTATGGTTTTCCCTGTGGTCATGTATGGATGTGAGAGTTGGACTGTGAAGAAGGCAGAGCACCAAAGAATTGATACTTTTGAACTGTGGTGTTGGAGAAGACTCTTGAGAGTCCCTTGGACTGCAAGGAGATCCAACCAGTCCATTCTGAAGGAGATCAACCCTGGGATTTCTTTGGAAGGAATGATGCTAAAGCTGAAACTTCAGTACTTGGTCCACCTCATGCAAACAGTTGACTCATTGGAAAAGAGTCTGATGCTGGGAGGGACTAGGGGCAGGAGGAGAAGGGGACAACAGAGGATGAGATGGCTGGATGGCATCCCTGACTCGATGGACGCGAGTCTGAGTGAACTCCGGGAGTTGGTGATGGACAGGGAGGCCTGGCGTGCTGCGATACATGGGGTCTCAAAGAGTTGGACACGACTGAGCGACTGAACTGAACTGAAGTATGTCTTATAGGGAGCGTAGAGATAAGCGATTTTTTTTTAATCAACCACTTTATGTCTTTTGATTGGAGTATTTAGCCTGCTGACATTTTATAACTTATTTTAAAGTTGTTTATGTAGTTTTTATCTATTCTTTTATTCTTCTTCTAGTCTCTCCCCTTGTAATTTGACTATTATCTTTACTGTTATGTTTGTGTTCTTTTCTCTCTAAGATTTATGCATCCACTATAGGTTTTTTATGTGTGGCTACTATGAATCTCATATATGTAACTCATATTTGCTCAATTATGTCTGCCTCTTTGTGATCCCATGGACTGTAGCCCAACAGGCTCCCCTGTCCGTGGGCTATCCCATGCAAGAATACTAGAGTGGATTGCCATTTCCTTCTCCAGGGGACCTTCCCAACCCAGAGACCAAACCTGTGTCTCTTACACTGGCATGAGGATTCTTTACCACTGAGCCACCTGGAAAGCCCTATACTTATACCTACTTGTTTTAAACTGAAAGACAAATGTTTTACTTGTTTTGTACTGGTAGCCAACACCTTGTTATGAACTAGTGCAGGAGATGGAAGGGAAAATGCCAGAGTCAGGTGTGAGCCAGGGCTTCTCCTATGCTCAATGACAGTTATCTTCTTTTCAGGGGTGAGTTAGGGTTACAAAGGGCTAGACTGGAAAGCTAAGGGGATAGGCTCCTCTCCTGTGTAATTATAGCTTCCTCTTTGGGGAAATGACAAGGGTCTTACAGCTTATGCATTTTGTATTGGATTCACTTTTTCCCTCACTGAGTGCTCTTTTCTTAGGTACTGGGTTAGGTGCTACAGGGGTTGATGTCACACTGCTGAGCTGAGTTCACTCCTGCAGACAATATCAGCTTCCATCCTGGACATAGTTTTTCTCATCATAAAAATGGGTTCTCATGTAATATCTGGCAATGGCTGCCTCTGCAATTATCTGAGGCTGGGTCAGGTCTGAGCTGGTTCAATTTCCTCTAAATTTGTGAACTCTCCTTAGCAATGGCAACCTTTGCCATACTGTGGAACAGCACCAAAACAAGACAGGCTAGAGAAGGTATCTGGTATTGTCTGGGGTGTGCATTAATGTGGTCCCAGAAAACTGACCAGAGTCCCAGATAATTTTTAATCTGCAGTCCACACTGGGATCAGGAGTAAGCAAGGGTGTCCAGACAGTCCTCAAGAGCAAAGTCCTGGTTTCTTACAGACCTCTGGTAACCCACACTGGTTTTCAGGCCAAATAAGAAGACTCATCTTCCTAACATCAGACCCCTGGTCTGGGGTACCTAATATGTGACTTGAATCTCTCACTCTTCACTGAGGGTCCTTGGGCCCATTGTATCCCCTTCCTTTTCTGGGTTCCCCACAAGGGGTGAGGTTCTTGACCATACTATGGATCACAGGTCCTCTGATCCTATCAGACTCTGTGTGAATCTTTCTTTACTGCCTAAGTCATAGAAGAGACTGGCAGTCTCTAGGTTGTTTCTAGTGAGAGTTGCTCCACATGTAGTTGTGCAATTTGGATGTGTTCATGGGGGAAGTGATCCCAGCATCCTCCTACTATGTCTTTCCACTCTGACATTTTTTAATTGTACATGCTAAATTTATGGTACTGGCAAGGTATCAACATGATATTCAGGATATTGTTAGAAGTTTCAGCTAATAAGAAAGTCAGGACTAAAAATAATTTAATAAACATTTTGACTAACATTTTGAACATAGCGTGAATTAAAGAAACATGAAAACAAAGAAAGGGAACTCACATTTTAAAAGATTAAAGAGTACAGAAATCTCCATTTTTCCAAAATTAATATTAGACAATGAAATTCTTATCAAAAATTTAACCAGATTGTTTTAGACACGGGCATGGTTATTATAAATGTTATATGATAAGACAAAAGACATTGCATATCTAAAACAATTCTGAAAAAGAGGAGTCAATTTGAAAGAATGAATCTCTTCAGTGTTATTATATAGCTACAATAATGAAGACTGTTGTATTGGTGAAGGGGTAGAACATAGATCAATGGAACAGAATACTTAAAAAAAATACAGTTAAAACAGCAATAAGGTATCACTACAAACCTATTAGAATGGCTAAAATGAACTTTAAAAATAGTGTTAACAACAAATGTTGGAGAGGATATTGAAAACTGTATCATGTATACCCTGATGGCAGGAATATAAGATAAAACAACTACTTTGGAAAATAGTGTGGCAATTTTATATAAAGCCAAACATATAACTACAATACTATCCAGTAATTTCATTCTTGGGTATTTATTCCAAGAAAGTGAAAGTTTATATTCACATAAAAATTAGTATAGACAAGTTGAAAGCCTCAATCACAGCAAAATAGGCAATTTGATCACATGGAGTACAGCCTTGTCTAACTCAATGAAACTAAGCCATGCCATGTGAGGCCATCCAAGATGCATGGGTCATGGTGGAGAGTTCTGACAAAATGTGGTCCACTGCAGAAAGGAATGGCAAACCACTTCAGAATTCCTGCCTTGAGAACCCCACAAACAGTATGAAAAGGCAAAAAGATAAGACACTGAAAATAAACTCCCCAGGTCGGTAGGTGTCCAACATACTACTGGAGATCAGTGGAGAAATAACACCAGAAAGAATGAACAGACAGAGCCAAAGCAAAAACAACACTCAGTTGTGTATGTGACTAGTGATGGAAGCAAGGTCTAATGCTGTAAAGAGCCATATTGCATAGGAACCTGGAATGTTAGGTCCATGAATCAAGGCAAATTGGAAGGGATCAAACAGGTGATGGTAAGAGTGAAGATCGACATTTTAGGAATCAGTAAACTAAAATGGACTGGAATGGGTGAATTTAACTCAGATGACCATTATATCTACTACTACGGGCAGGAATCCCTTAGAAGAAATGGAGTAGCCATCATAGTCAACAAAAGAATCCAAAATGTAGTACTTGGATGCAATCTCAAACAACAGAATGATTTCTGTTCATTTCCAAGGCAAACCATTCAATATCACCATAATCCAAGTCTATTCCCCAACCAGTAACACCAGAAGAAGATGAAGTTCAATGGTACCATGAAGACCTACAAGACCTACTAGAACTAACACCCCCAAAAGATTTCCTTTTCATCATAGGGGACTGTAATGCAAAAGTAGGAAGTCAAGAAACATCTGGAGTAACAGGTAAATTTGGCATTGAACTACAGAATGATGCAAGGCAAAGGCTAATTTTTTTGCCAGGAGAACACACTAGTCATAGCAAACACCCTCTTCCAACAACACAAGAGGAGACTCTACACATGGACATCACCAGATGGCCAATAACTAAATCAGATTCATTATATTCTTTGCAGCCAAAGATGGAGAAGCTCTATACAGTCAGCAAAAACAAGACTGGGGGCTGACTGTGGCGCAGATCATGAACTCCTTATTGCCAAATTCAGACTTAAATTGAAAAAAAGTAAGGAAAACAGCTAGACCATTCGGGTATGACCTAAATCAAATCCCTTACGATTATACAGTGAAAGTGACAAATAGATTCAAGGGATTAGATCTGAGAGAGAGAGTGCCTGAAGAACTATGGATGGAGGTTCGTGACTTTGTACAGGAGACAGGAATCAAGACAATCCTCAAGAAAAAGGAATGCACAAAGGCAAAATGATTGTCTGAGGAGGCCTTACAAATAGCTGTGAAACAAAGAGAAGTGAAAGGCAAAGGAGAAAAGGAAAGATACACCCATTAGAATGCAGAGTTCCAAACAATAGCAAGGAGAGATAAGAAAGCCTTCCTCTGTGATCAATGAAAAGAAATAGAGGAAAACAATGGAATGGGAAATACTAGTGATCACTTCAAGAAAATTAGAAATACAAAGGAACATTTCATGCAAAGAGGGGCTCACTAAAGGACAGAAATGGTATGGAGCTAACAGAAGAAAAGATCAAGAAGAGGTGACAAGAATACAAGGAAGAACTATAAACAAAAGATCTTCACGACCCAGATAAAAACAATAGTGTGATGACTCACCTAGAGACAGACATTATGAATTGCGAAGTCAAGTGGGTCTTAGGAAGCATCACTACGGACAAAGCTAGTGGAGGTGATGAATTCCAGTTTGAGCTATTTCAAATCATAAAAAATGATTCTGTGCAAGTGCTGCATTTGATATGCCAGCAAGTTTGAAAACTCAGCAGTGGCCATAGGACTGGAAAAGGTCAGTTTTCATTCCAATCCCAAAGAAAGGCAATTCCAAAGAATGCTCAAACTACGACACAATTGCACTCATTTCTCACAAGCTAGCAAAGCAATGTTCAAAATTCTCCAAGCCAAGCTTCAACAGTATGTGAACTGTGAACTTCTAGATGTTGAAGCTGGATTTAGAAAAGACAGAGGAACCAGAGATAAAATTGCCAACATCCATTGGGTCATCAAAAAAAGCAAGAGAGTTCCAGAAAAACATCTACTTCTTCCTAATTGACTACACCAAAGCCTTTGACTGTGTGGATAACAACACTGTGGAAAATTCTTCAAGAGATGGGAATACCAGACCATCTGACCTGCTTCTTGAGAAATCTGTATGCAGGTCAGAAAGCAACAGTTAAAACTGTACATGGATCAATAGACTGGTTCCCAATTGGGAAAGGAGTACATCAAGGCTGTATATTGTCACCCTGCTTATTTACCTTATATGCAGAGTACATCATGAGAAACACTGGGCTGGATAAAGCACAAACTTAAGTCAAGATTGCTGGGAGAAATATCAATAACCTCAGATATGCAGATGACACGACCCTTATGGCAGAAAACAAAGAAGAACTAAAAAGCCTCTTCATGAAAGTGAAAGAAGAGAGTGAAAAAGTAAAACTCAACATTTTGAAAACTAAGATTATGGCATCTGGTCCCATCACTTCATGGCAAATATATGGGGAACCAATGGAAACAGTGAGAGACTGTTTTTTTTGGAAGGGGGGACTCCAAAATCACTGCAGATGGTGACTGCAACCATGAAATTAAAATATGCTTGCTCCTTGGAAGAAAAGGTATGACCGACCTCGACAGTGTATTAAAAAGCAGAGACATTACTTAGCCAACAATGGTCCTTCTAGCCAAAGCTGTTTTTTCCACTAGTTATGTAAGGATGTGAGAGTTGGACTACAGAGAAAGCTGAGCACCAAAGAATTGATGCTTTTGAACTGTGGTGTTGGATAAGACTTTTAAGAGTCCCTTGGACTGAAATGAGGTCCCATCAGTCCATCCTAAAGGAAATCAATACTGAATATTCATTGGAAGGATTGATGCTGAAGATGAAACTGCAATACTTCAGCCACCTGATGCGAAGAACTGACTCAATGGAAAAGACCTTCATGCTGGGAAAGATTGAAGGTGAGAGGGGAAGGGGACGACAGAGTATGAGATTGTTGGTTGGCATCACCAACTCAATGGGCATGAGTTTGGGTAAACTCTGGGAGTTGATAATGGACAGGAAGGCCTGGCATGCTGCAGTCCATGGGGTAGCAAAGAGCCAGACATGAATGAGTGACTGTACTGAAGTGAACTATCACAATATCCCTAAACTGGAATGTTCTTCAGTGGGTGAGTGGTAGAGCAAAATGGCACATTGTAATGAACAATTGATATTTTTGACAACTTGGATGTGCCTCAAGGGGATTATACTAAATAAAGAAATCCAATATGAAGAAGCGGGCTACTTTTTGATTTATTTTATATAATTCTCAAAATCACAAAATTATTGAAATGCAGAATAAATTAGTGCTTGCTAGATGTTAGAGGGAAAGGATGGAGGGACAGGTAGCTGTGGCTCTAAAAGGGTAGCCTGAGCAGTCCTTGTGATGGTAATATTCTATATTTTAATTTTCATAGTGGTCACAGTAATATAAACATGAGATAAAATTTGAAGAAATGCAAATGATTATGAGAGTAAGATGAATAATTACATGCCAAGGAATTGGATAACTTAAAAAAAATAGATGAACTTAGAAACATAAAATCTACCAAGACCAAATCCAGAAGAAGTGGAAAATTTTAGCAGATATATTACTGGTAAGAAGATTGACTCAGTAGCTAACAATTTCCCAATAATAACTGCTCAGGACTGGACAAATTCATGGGTGAATTCTATTATTGTATAGTGTTTCTACCAATGTATACCATGTATCAGAAAAGGCAATGGCAGAAGGAAATGGCAACCCACTCAAGTATTCTTGCCTGGAGAATCCCAGGGACGGGGGAGCCTGGTGGGCTGGTATCTATGGAGTCACGCAGAGTCGGACAAGACTGAAGTGACTTAGCAGCAGCAGCAGCATACCATGTAGAGGGGAGGGCTTGGCAACCCACTCCAATATTCTTTCCTAGAGATCCTCTTGGACAGAGGATCCTGAGGGACTATAAGACATAGGGTCTCACAGAGTCGGACATGACTGAAGCAACTTAGCAAACACACACATATACCATGTATAATACAAAACATGTAAAGTAGATTTAACATGAGTCTTTCTCAAATTTTTTCAAAAGTCTGAAGAAGCATGAACATTTCCAAATTTATTTTATGAAGCAGGTATTACCATACTACTGGAGACAGAAAAAAGACATAACAAAAAAAGAAAACTGTTGCCAATATCTCTGATAAATTTAGATGCAAAATCCTCAACAAAATACTGGAAAACTAAATTTACAGCACATTAAAATAATCATGAGCTATTACCAAATCGAATTTGTCCCTGAGATAACAAGAATGGCTCAATATTTTAAAAATTGATCAATGTAATATACCACATTAACAGAAGGAAGGATTAAAATCACATGATCACTGCAAAAGATACAGAGAAGCCATTTGATAAAATTCAGTGCACTTTCATGATAAAAAATACTCAGTAAACTAGGAGGGAAGGACATTGACATTTTGCTCAATGGTGAAAACTGAAGCATTGCCTCTAAACTAATGCACCAAATATCTATTAACGGATAAATGCATAAAGAAAATGTGGTATGTACTTTCAATGGAATATTATTCAGTCATAAGAAGGAAGGGAATCTTGTCACATACCTCAGAATTGCTGTGCCTTGAGGACATTACACTAAGTGAAACAAGTAAGAAATATTATGATAAACTGCACATATATGGTACATCTAATATATTAAAATTCATAGGAATATAAAGTAAAATGTTGATTACTCAGGGCTGGAGTGTTAGGAAAATGAAAAGTTACTGCTCAAAGTGTATTGAATACCAGTAATTCAAGATGAAAAACTTCTAGAAATTTACTGTACAACATTGTAATGCATGATACACTTATAAATTTAAGTATATATCATATTTTTCTATAATAAAAAATAAAAAATTTGTGGATACAGAATAGTTATAAATGATTAAAAAAACTTCTATTTATCATTAACCAGATTAGACAAATGTATAGTTTTAATTTTTATAATTATTTTAGAGAAATACATTGTTGTTTTTATTGCACTTATTGTACACCAAGGTAACTATAGCCTTATCAAAAGCAATTGTGATAGTTTCTGACATGTAAGGAATTTACACTTCCCATTGTCATTCCAAGAACCCATGGGAAACAGAGACCATAGTTTTATAATATCATAGCTCACCTTCATCCCAGTCTAAAGAAAATAATCACCTCAAAGTTTTTCGAAGACTCTTGTCCTCCAAAGCGTTAATATTAGCTTTCAAGGAAGTTTTGGCATCTCAGATTTATTAACTGGGAGGTCATATTTTTAAATACCTTATGATTATTCTTTAAATAGTTTTAGGTTCACAGCAATATTAAGAGAAAAGTACAGAAATTTTCCATTTACGCCCTGGCCTCCATACATACCGAGCTTCTCCCATTATAGACTACCTCCACAAAATAGTACATTTGTTACAATTGATGAACCTACATTAGCACATTATTATTATCCAAAGTCCATAGTTTATATTAGGATTCACTGTTGATGTTGTGCACTCTATGGGTTCAGACAAATGACATGTAACCACTACTATATTATCATAGAGTATTTTCACTGCTCAAAAGATCCTCTCTATTCTACTTTTTCATCTCTTTCTTACCCACACCCCTGGAAGCTACTGATCTTTTTGCGGTCTCCAGAAAAGTGAAAGTGAAGTTACTCACTTGTGTCAGACTCTTTTCGACCCCATGGACTGTAGACTACCAGGCTCCTCCATCCATGGAATTTTCCAGAGTTTCACATTGTCTAGAATGTCATATATTTGGGATCATACAGTAAGTATATTTTCAAATTGCTTTTTATTTAATGTGCACCTTAGCTTTCTCCATCTCTTTTAGTCACTCTGTATCTCATTTCTATTTAGTGTTGAATAATAGTCTATTGTCTTCATTTATCAGAGTTTGTCTGTTCACCTACTGAAGGACCTCTTGGTTGCTCCAAAAATTGTGCAATTTTAAATAAACCTGCTATAAACATTCCTGTGCAGGATTGTATGTGGACAAAAACTTTCATCTCCTTTGGGTGAATACCAAGGAATTAGACTGCTGTATCATTAAGAGTATGTTAATTTTGTAAGAAATTGACAAACGGCCTTTCAAAATGGCTATACTATTTTCTATTCCACTAACAAGGAATAGAGTTCCTTTTGCTCCAAATACTTTAGAGAGCCACTTTTGAATCTAAGCCTCAATTAAATAAAAAGTAAACTGTTAGGGTCACTCTCACTTGTTTATACATTAAATTCCAAATCCAGGCTGTTTGTCTCACCCACTCATATTTAATTTTCTTGGGTCTAATATGTATAAATGACTTCCCAGGTGGCTTAGTGGTAAAGAATCCACCTACAATGCAGGAGACACAAGACAAATGGATCTGATCCCTGGGTTGGGAAGATCCCCTGCAGAAGGAAATGGCAACCCACTCCATATTCTTGCCTAGGAAATCCTATAGACAGAGAATCATAACAGGCTACAATTGATTGGGTCACAAAAGAGGCAACACAACTTAGCAACTAAACAATAACACCAATGCCTATAAAACTTATTTCCATACTAGAATCCTATTGAAATAAACTGTCAAGATCCTAAATGTTGTAGAATAATCTACCTCCTCCTAGAGTTGACATTGTAAGTTTCCTCTGAACAATGCTGAGATTAACCATCATGAGGGTCTTGGAGGCAATAAGTTTGTTCCTTTGCCCCTTGGATATAATACTATTGTATTTGTTTTCTTTGCTTTTAGGCACAACAATATGTCTCAAGCTTATCTTGTATATTCATTGACTGGAGCTGGAATCAAGTCATTCTCCAAAAAGATCTTAATTTATTTCATGGAAAATAATGTTTACAAACCACAAGCTGGACCTCATATAGAATAATACAAGAATTATTAAATTATATCTTTTATCTAGCCATTCCCAAACTTAGACAATTTTTATGGTAACAATTTTCTCGAGAATACCTACTGTAATTATAGAAGGCAGAACATCAGAAGTCTCTAGATTTCACTTGTAGTTATGAAGCACCTATGCTGAAATTTTTCATATATTATTATATTTCCACTTTTAATGTTTAATTTTTAAAGCAGTTTTAGATTTACAGAAAAAGTGAGAAGCTAGAATAGTGAGTTTACATCTATCCTGCATTTAGCATATCACTTTAATATATTTTGGTACAATTATAAGCTAATATTAATACTACATTATTAACTGAAGTCATTATTTTATTTATATTCTTTTGATTTTTACCTAATTTCATTTTTCTGTTCTGGAGTCCCATTCAGGATACCACATTACATTTAGTTGTCATGTCTTCTTAGGCCCTTCTTTACTGTACTAATTTCTCAGACTTTCCTCATTTATGCTGACTTTAGCAGGTTTGAGGAGTAACAGTCAAGCATTTGTAAGATGCTCCCCTATTGGAATTTGGTCGATGTTTTTCTCTTGATAAAATTGAGGATACAGGTTTTAGGGAAGAAATAAACAACATAAAGCACCATTTCATCAAACAATATCATGGCTAGGTACATGATTTTTGACCATTGATATTAAATAAGGCAGTGTTGTCAGGTTTATTCACTATAAAATCATTTTTATTTATCTTCCTCTCTTCTCTACTATATTCATTGGAAGTCTCTAAGTGAAAGGATCCTCTTCTCCTTGACAGTGGAGTAGCAACATAAATGCCTGGAGGATTTATCTCTTCTCTCCCATCTATTAATTTATTCAACCTTAATTTTTATCAGAATGGACTCATGGATATGTAGTTTATAACTTGGATTATAATCCAGTACCATTTTTTAAAAATTTTGTTTCACACAACTTTCAGCTTTATCTATTGATAGTGACTCTGTTGGAGCATATGCTCCTTTGACATACCTTCATCTACTTATTTGTTTGTTTTTAGCATTTTTTTTTACTTTATGGCACAACAAAATGCTGCACACTGTTGTATTATATATATTTATTGCCCCAGTCTAGAAACAGCCACTACTCCAAAGACTCCTGGTTCCTTTTGCTGAATAATGATATTAGAAACCAAGGTCTGGTTGCTAGTTGTGTCCATTGTCTTTGGATTGTCATTTACTTTAAGACTTCAGAGCTAGTAGAATACATCAATATGTGACAAAGCATTTGTTATCTGTTTGTGGAAATCTGTGTCTATGAGAGATAATTTAAATATTTCTGATTATTTTGGTTACAACTGACACAAATATTCCTTAAATTTTGGGCCTCACTTTTGGTATGAAATAGCATTAAGTCAGCTTGATTGTATCATTCTAAACTTAGGCTGAGTTATTGCTGTTGTTCAGTCACTAAGTCATGTCTGACTCTGTGATCCCATGTACTGCAGCACGCTAGACTTTCTTATTCTTCACCAACTCCTGGGGCTGAGTTATTGCATGGTAATACTCATTCTAGCTTCATAAACTTCAGCCATAACCACCATTTTCACTTTCTTGTTCTGTAAGTCCTTTAGTGGGCTTTCCCCAAAACTGTAAAATTTGAGTTGGCCAAAGAGATCTGCTTCAATATGAGGTCTACCTCAAAAAATCAAAGAATTTCACAAAAATTCATAGTCATAGTTTTATAGGTTTTTAAAAGTGAAATTGAAATGCAACTTTACATGTTAAGATTTCTATTATTATTTTTGTTTAAGTTAATTGTTAACTTATTAATTACTACTTCCAAAACCCCCAAACAGCTATTAGAGTCAGAAATGTTTAATTAAAATCATGCTTCTGATAGTACCTATAAAAAATATAATTTAAAATTGATAATTTCAGTGACCAGATTTGTTATATAATTTTCATGATGAATATTAGATTCTAAATTATCAAGAACTCCATTTTCTTTACATCAGAAATTGTAGAATTCTAGAGTTTCTGAATTACTACAGGTGTGTATGTGTTAGAATAAAAATACGTTTTTGTTCGGTATAGATGAATATACTATGTAAGTTGAAAATGATAAGCAGTTCTTAAACCTGTACTTTCATTTGTACAGGTAAAATTAAAAGACAGGATGGTCTTGAATATCTACTTATGAGGCTACAAGGTCACTGAAATTATTTTAATCCAATATCCTTGAAATGTCTTCCTCATTCTTACAAGATGCATGTAGTACACATCCATTTAGCACTTGTGTGATAGACACATAATGATCGTGATCATCCATTTCAGATAATTCTTTGTAAGTTGTCAAATCTTGCTGAAAAGGCATACCCTGGAGAAGTGGCTTTTTTTGCTTGCCTTGCAGTTCACTGACTTTGATAGGGATTTACTAGAAATTGTAATTGTTTCTTCTGATCAGCAATGAAGAGCACATTTCTTACTGCTCTGACTATGTCTGTGGGTTGATAAATGCTGTGAAATATGGTAGTATACCGATGTGAAGTTGGCTGATGTGAAAGGAACGTGAGCTAATGACTTAACAAGCACTACAGTGTGGCAGTAGATTGAATTTTTTGCCCACTTCTTTACTTCTTCATTTTGTCCTCTTTTGAAAAGGTTTTAAATTTTTTCAGCTCAATCAACAAAATAAGAACTGTATTTACCTAATGTATGATACATGGCTTGGTTGTAATGGGCGATTTCTGATGGGAAAAGGCAGGAACCATTTGTTAAATGATACTCTTGGATCCTGAAAAAAGTTAACAAAATTTTCCCCAAACATCTCATCTCCTTCAAATGAATAATTTATATACTGAAAAAAACTGTCTTAATGATTATCAACACTAGGCCTAACACTTTACAAAACTAATACATGTATCAAATTATTTTATTACCTATCCAAAACCTCTAGAAAGAAATTTTATGACAGACCTGTCTTAAGTTAATTTAAAATAGTGGATTCCAAATATGGTACAGAATGATTCTTGTTTAATAGCATTTTTTTTTTCAAAGAAATATCTTCTGCAGAGTAAACATTTTTATGATAAGACTTTAGGTCTACAAATTAGCTTTAATTTGTAAATGTTGATAAGCTATAATTACTGATTAGTTCTAACCTCCTTTTTTCTTGTAAGTATATTCTTTAATCCCCATTCTCTCAGTAGGAATCCAAAATGCCAAAGTGATTTTTTTTTTCCCAAAGGCTTACTTTTATCAATAATACAATTAGGAATAAACCTCACAAATACCAGGAGTAACTTGTTTGCTTATCCCTAGTACATAATTACGTATAGAGAAATGCACACAGAGACAGAAGGCACATGCATAAAAATATAGAGAGAAGTCTATGAATTTTTCTTTCTCTTTTTCTTTCTTCCTGCTCCCATTTTCTTTCTTTCTCTTTCTCTTTCCTTCCTTCCTTCTGCTTACTATGTCTATCTTTACTGTATATATAATATGCAGATACTGTATGGCAATGCATAGTAAATACTAGTGTGTTTTTTAAAGGAAAGCATATTAATTTTAACATACCAAAAGTATAAATATCATTTGCAATAAATCTCGTTTGACTTTGCTTGATTATAAAAGAATAGAAGGTGTTTCACTGGAACAAAAAGCTCTGCTATCAACTAAATCATACACCAAAGATAATGTGACAGGTTGAAGTAAGCCTACATCAGAAACTATTTTAAATTCCATAATATAAATGTGAGAACCATTTGTTACTATTATAATAATTGTTTATGTTCTGAATTTCAAGTTCTCCTTCTCACTATAAAGGGAAAAGGCAGTCTAAGACCAGAAAAATAACCAATTTAATGCTTCTCTCTAGACTGTAATTCAAATTACTTACATGATCTAATTTAATCTCATAGCAGTCTATGAGGTACAGAATATTATTGCCATTAGCAGATGAGAAAAATACATTTTGTAAAACTTAGATCAATAGTCTAAAAACACAGTAATAGCAAAAATGTGTTAAAATCTTGTTAACACCATCTTTGACCACAATTATTATCTTGTTATAAATATTATTGACACTACTGTAAAAATAGGGGTATAGTAACATAAAATATTCTGACCATTTAATAATGAAAGGTGCACAGAATTTTCTCAAGTAGTTACAAAACATGCTAATGATTACTTTTTCTTTTACTAAAGTATTTTTATATTATATGCCTCAACTTTTTAATAGAAAAATATTAAAATAAGACCACACAGGATAGATACAATTACATTTCAATAGTAATATTCCATAATTCCTTATAAAAGCTAAATCAGTGATTATAATTACATTGCATTTTCTCCTTAACAGATCTGGGAGTTAAAAATTTGTGAGCTGACAAGGAATGACTCTACGTTAAAGGCTGTGTTAAAATTTGCTTCTTTCATTTCTTTTCAATGGTTAATACTCTATCAATTGTATAACCACGTCTGGACAAAGCACTGTTTTCTTTTTTATGTGGCAAGAGAGTAACTGTATTTTCTCTAATTAAAGAAAAATAAAAAAAAATTAAGCCATTATTTTTTAAAATTTGCATTATATTTTCCCATAAGATACCTTTGTAATTTTTGTTACATAAAATTATATCAAATATAGAAACTACTATTAATAAACAGACACACCCAAGTTGGCTATAAAAGAATTGCAAAATTTTTGTTTCTGTTTTGTTTTCAATAGGCCATATTTTAAATAATATATTTGTTACATATAGCTAATTCACTACATTGTACAACATAAAACTGTATTTTAAAGCAATTATACTCCAATCTATAAAAAGAATATATTAGATTTCCAGTGTTGTCAAGAAAATTTATATAGACCCCATACCTGGTTTCCCTACTATGAATATCTTACACCAGAGTGTTACCTTTGTCGTATCTCATAGACTTATATTATTAAGTTATTATTAAATAAAAGTTGAAACTGAAACGCTTAGGTACTCAGTCGTGTCCAACTCTTTTTGACCCATGGACTGTAGCCTGCCAGGATCCTCTGTCCATGGAATTTTCCAGGCAAGAATAATGGAGTGGGTAGCCATTCCCTTCTCCAGTTATTAGATAAAATGCACAGTTTATTCAAATTGTCAGTTTTCACTAAATATCCTTTTTCTGTTATGGTATTCTTGAAGACACCATATTATTTTGAATCCTTATGTCTACTACTTTGATAATTTTGATTCTCCCTTAGCAAACTAACACTAAATTTATTTTCACACCCAAACATAGAACCGCTAGATGCAGATGTATATCCTAGCACTTATTTTATTTGCCAAAACAATAGCTTCACATCTAGCAAGGTGATCCCCTAAGTTATTCTGATAGTTATGTATTTCAGCAGAGCTCTGTTTACATTATCACTTGTTGCTGTAAGTGAATAATGTCTAGCATAGTCTTAACACACTTGCATTAGCTTTACTAGAATGTAAAACATGACATATATGAACAAATGTGTCTTAGGTGTTGGCATGAAGTAAAATGAAATTATATTATTATATGTGTAAACTGGTAGATTGTTTTAGAATTCAACATATAATTTATGAGAGGAGAACATTTTGAAAAATAATATTTGTTGATGGAAAGGATGAAACTTTCTATTAGCTAGGCTGTTTTGATCACTTTTTTCAGGTTATTGGTCCTGGTGATTGTCTTGCTTCCAATAATTAAGACTCATTTAAATATAGCATTTTATTTTTTTCAAGGGTTAATCTCTCTTGCTGAAAAAATTCAAGATACCCCACATTCAATGAATGATTTTGTTTGTTTCTTGTCATCTTGGATACTTTCTTTGTAATTGTTCATAGGAATCCTAGTGACTAAAGAATATGTAATATTGTATGTCATGTCCAACTTCAGTGGACATCAGATTGCCAGTAAATGATGTTGCGAAACAAAAGTCATATCCTTTTCCTTTAAAACTCTGATTTCTTTATTAAACATTCAGCATATTTTAATAAAATTGAAGTGAAGATCACAAATATATAATGGCTAACAAGTACTTCTAATCCTCACATGCCATTGTAATTTTGTAAATTGGATTGATTCTTTATAATCAGCCTGATTCCTTCCATCACCTATCTTAAAGAATCTCACCAAATGTTCAGTAGTTCAGAGAAGATGAGAGTTCCCATTCAGATAAAGCAAGCTTTGAACAAGAAGTGAGGAAACTTGCTTTGAAGAGTGAAGACTGATGTATGGCTTTCTCCTCTTTATTGACTTAGGGCCAGTTAAAATCTCTGTTCCTTCATGTGTAAAGTGGACTTGATATATATCTTTGAAGGTATTAATAATTAGAAATTATGTAATGTTTGTGAAGTACATTAGTCCTTGATATGTGATAGAGATTTTAAAATAACTGTTATTATATTATTTTATAATATATAAAAATAAACATTATAATAATACTATGGTGCCGTTACTATTTGGGGCTTCCCTGGTGGCACATCTGGTAAAGAATCCACCTGCAATGTGGAAAACCTGGGTTCAATTCCTGGGTTGGGAAGATCCCCTGGGGAAGGGACCCAGTATTCTGGCCTGCAGAATTCCATGGACTATGTAGTTCATAGGGTCACGAAGAGTTGTACATGACTGAGAAATAGACTTTAATATCAGCATGCATTATTTCAGTGAATATTTACTAGGCACCTTCTAAATACCAGGTGCTGTTAAGAAGCAGAGACATTACTTTGTCAACAAAGGTCCGTCTAGTCAAGACTATGGTTTTTCCAGTGGTCATGTATGGATGCGAGAGTTGGATTGTGAAGAAAGCTGAGCACTGAAGAATTGATGTTTTTGAACTGTAGTGTTGAAGAAGACTCTTGAGAGTCCCTTGGACTGCAAGGACATCCAACCAGTCCATTCTAAACGATATCAGTCCTGGGTATTCATTGGAAGGACTGATGCTAAAGCTGAAACTCCAATACTTTGGCCACCTGATGCAAAGAGCTGACTCGTTTGAAAAGACCCTGACGCTGGGAAAGATTGAGGGCAGGAGGAGAAAGGGACAACAGAGGATGAGATTGTTGGGTGGTATCACTGACTCGATGGACATGGGTTTGGGTGGACTCCAGGAGTTTGTGATGGACAAGGAGGCCTGGTGTGCTTGGTTCATGGAGTTGTAAAGAGTTGGACACAACTGACCGACTGAACTGAACTGAAGTTCTAGGAATTTATCATATAACAAAACCCAAAAATCTCTCTTTTTATGCATTTGTGACCCAGCAAGAGCAAGATCAGAGTGAGCAATGGAAAGTGAGGGAGGACTGGGTTATATCAGTATATCAGTGGGAGGTAAATAGATACCACCATAATAGCATTATTGACAAAGGAGATAGAATATACAATGGAGAAAAGATAATCTCTTCAATAAATGGTGCTGGGAAAACTGGAGAGCTACATGTAAAAGAATGAAATTAGAGCACTTCATAACACCGTACACAAAGATAAACTCAAAATGGATTAAAGACCTAAATGTAAGACCAGAAACTACAAAATTCTTAGAGGAAAACATAGGCAGAATACTCTATGACATAAATTGTAGTACTATCCTCTTTACTCACCTCCTAGAGTAATGAAAATAAAAACAATTTTTTTTTAAATGTGACCTAATTAAACTTAAAACCTTTTGCACAGCAAAGGAAACCATAAACAAAATGAAAAGACAACTCTCAGAGTAGGAGAAAACAATTGCAAATGAAGCAACTGACAAAGGATTAAGCCGCAAAATATATAAGCAGTTCATATAGCTCAGTATCAGAAAAGCAAACTCAATCAAAAAATGGACAGATGTTCTCCAAAGACCTAAACAGACAGTCACCAAACAGGGCATAGAGATGGCCAACAATCACATGAAAAATGTTCAACATCACCAATTATTAATGAAATGAAACTCAAAACTACAATGAGTGTCACCTCACACTGGTCAGAATGGCCCATCATCAAAAAAATCCACAAATACTAAATGCTGGAGAGGATATGAAGAAAAGGGAACACTTTTGAACAATTAATGGAGATATAAATTTTTATAACCACTATGGAGAACAGAATAGAGATTTCTTTAAAAAAAAAAAATAGCAACTAGGAATAAAACAAGAAATGACCCAGCAATCTCACTACTGGGCATATACTCGAGAAAACTGTAATTGAAAAAGACACATGCACCCCAGTGTTCATTGCAGCAATATTTACAATAGCTAGGAGATGGAAGCAATGTAGATGTCCATCAACAAATGAATCAATAAAGAAGTTGTGGTACATATATGCTATGGAATATTACTCAGCCATAAAAATGAACGAATTTGAGTCAGTTCTAGTGAGGTGGATGAATGTAGAGCCTGTTATGCAGAGTGAAATAAGTCAGAAAGAGAAAAGTAAATATTGTAATGCATAAATATGAAATGTAGAAAAATAGTATGGATGAACCTAGCGACTATGACACAGAGAACAGGCTTGTAGATCCAGTGCAGGAAGAAGGAGGTGGAACTAATTGAGAGAGTAGAATTGAAATGCATACAGTACCATGTGTAAAAGAAATACCCAGTGAAAAGTTGCTGTATGAGACAGGGAGCTCAACCCAGTGCTGCATAACAACCTAGAGAGATGGGGGTGGGGGTGGAAGAGAGGTTCAGGAAGGGGACACATATGTATACCGACAGCTAAATCATGTTGTTGAAGGCAAAAACCAACACAATATTGTAAGGCAATTATCCTCCAATTAATTTTTTAAATGTAAGTTGTCATATATATATATATATATATATATAACAATTTTATATGAAAAAAAGAATCAACTAGGGAAAAAGAATAGGAAATGCTTCACTTCAGTTAAGTCACTTAGTTGTGTCCAACTCTTTGTGACTACATAGACTGCAGCATGCCTGGCTTCCCTGTCCATCACCAACTCTCAGAGCTTAGTCAAACTCATGTCCATCAAGCCAGTAATACCATCCAACCATCTCATCTTCTGTTGTTTCCTTCTCCTCCTACCTTCAATCTTTCCCAGCATCAGGGTCTTTTCTATTGAGTCAGTTCTTCGCATCAGGTGACCAAAGTATTGGAGCTTTAGCTTCAGCAGCAGTCTTTCCAATGGATATTCAGGACTGATTTCCTTTAGAATGGACTGGTTGAATCTCCTTACAGTCCAAGGGACTTTCAAGAGTCTTCTTCAACACCACAGTTCAAAAGCATCAATTCGTCGGTGCTCAGCTTTCTATACAGTCAAACTCTCACATCCATATATGAAAACTATAGCTGGAGAAACTATAGCTTTGAATAGATGGATGTTTGTTGGCAAAATAACCTCCATTTTTTTTTTTCAGAATTTTATTTTGCTATACACTTCTTAAAATACAATATAGTTCACCATCTAGTCATCCTCAATACTTTAACAACAAATATTTTATTTATTTATTTATTTTTAAATTTTAAAATCTTTAATTCTTACATGTGTTCCCAAACATGAACCCCCCTCCCACTTTCCTCCCCATAACATCTCTCTGGGTCATCCCCATGCACCAGCCCCAAGCATGCTGTATCCTGCGTCAGACATAGACTGGAGATTCAATTCTTACATGATAGTATACATGATAGAATGCCATTCTCCAAAATCATCCCACCCTCTCCCTCTCCCTCTGAGTCCAAAAGTCCGTTATACACAGCTGTGTCTTTTTTCCTGTCTTGCATACAGGGTGTCATTGCCATCTTTCTAAATTCCATATATATGTGTTAGTATACTGTATTGGTGTTTTTCTTTCTGGCTTACTTCACTCTGTATAATTGGCTCCAGTTTCATCCATCTCATCAGAACTGATTCAAATGACTTCTTTTTAACGGCTGAGTAATACTCCATTGTGTACATGTACCACAGCTTTCTTATCCATTCATCTGCTGATGGACATCTAGGTTGTTTCCATGGCCTGGCTATTATAAACAGTGCTGCGATGAACATTGGGGTACATGTGTCTCTTCCATTTTTAATATACTGTCTATGTTTGTCATAGCTTTTCTTCCAAGGAGCAAGCGTCTTTTAATTTCATGGCTGCAGTCACCATCTGCAGTGGTTTTGGAGCCCAAGCAAATAAAGTCTCTGTTTCCATTGTTTCCCCATCTATTTGCTATGAAGTGATGGGACCGGATGCCATGATCTTCGTTTTTTGAATGTTGAGTTTTAAGTCAGTTGTTTCACTCCTCTGCTTCGCTTTTATTGAAGGGTTTTTTAGTTCCTCTTCCGTTTCTGCCATAAGGGTGGTGTCATCTGCCTAACTGAGGTTACTGATATTTCACCCAGTGCTCTTGATTCCAGCTTGTGCTTCATCCAACCCAGCATTTTACATGATGTACTCTGCATATAAGTTAGAAAAGCACAGTGACAATATACAGCCTTGGCGTACCCCTTTCCCAATTTGGAATTAGTCTGCTGTTCCATGTCCAATTCTAGCTGTTGCTTCTTAACCTGTAAACAAATTTCTCAGGAGGCAGGTCAGGTGGTCTGGTATTCCCGTCTGTTTCAGAATTTTCTCCAATTTTTGTGATCCACACAAATACTTTTGCATAGAAAATAATGGAGAAGTAGATTATTTCTGGAATTTGCTTGATTTTTCCTATGATCCAATGGATGTTGACAATTTGATCTCGGTTTCCTCTGCCTTTTCTAAATCCAACTTGAATATCTGGGATTTCTTGGTTCATGTACTATTGAAGCCTGGCTTGGAGAATTTTGAGCATTACTTTGCTAGCGTGTGAGATAAGTGCAATTGTGCAGTAGCTTGAAAATTCTTTGGCTTTGTCTTTCTTTGGGATTGAAATGAAAAATGAATTTTTCCAATCCTGTGGTCTCTGCTGAGTTTTCCAAATTTGCTGGCATATTGAGTGCAGCACTTTCACAGCATTATCTTTTAGGATTTGAAATAGCTCATCTGGAACTGCATCACCTCCACTAACTTTGTTCATAGTAGTACTTCCTAAGGCCCACTTGACTTCGCATTCCAGAATGTCTGGCTCTAGGTGAGTGATCACATGATCATGGTTATCTGTGTCATGAAGGTATTTTTTATATAGTTCTTTTGATTTTTTGCCACCTCTTCTTAATGTCCTATTCTTCTCTTAGATCCATACTATTTCTATCGTTTATTGTGCCCATCTTTGCATGAAATGTTTCCTTGTTATCTCTAATTTTCTTGAAAAGATCTCTAGTCTTTCTTATTCCATTGTTTTCCTCTATTTCATTGCACTGATCACTGAGGAAGGCTTTCTTATCTCTCCTTGCTATTGTTTGGAATTCTGCATTCAAGTGGGTATATCTTTCCTTTTCTCCTCTGCCGTTCACTTCTCTTTTTTTCGCAGCTATTTGTAAGGCCTCCTCATGCAACAGTTTTGTCTTTTTGCATTTCTTTTTCTTAGGGATGGTTTTGATCACTGCCTGCTGTACAATGTCTTAAACCTTCCTCCATAGTTCTTCATATACTCTGTCTATCAGATCTAACCCTTTGAATCTATTGTGACTTCCACTGTATGTGTAAGAGATTTGATTTAGGTCATCCCTGAATGGTGTGGTGGCTTTCCCTACTTTCTTCAATTTGAGTCTGAATTTTTCTATAAGAAATTCATGATCTTAGTCACAGTCAGCTCCCAGTCTCATTTTTGGTGATTGTAGAGATTCTCCATCTTTTGCTGCAATGAATATAATCAATCTGATTTCAGTATTGGCCATCTAGCAATGTCCATATGTAGAGTGACCCTACACAGCATGGTTCATAGCTTCATTGAGTTAGACAAGACTGTGATCCATGTGACCAGCTGGGATAGTTTTCTGTGATTGTTGCTTTCATTCTATCTACCCTCTGATGGATAGGGAAAAGAGGCTTGTGGAAGTTTCCTGATGGGACAGACTGGCTGTGGGGGAATCTGGGTCTTGCTCTGATGGGTGGGGCCATGCTCAGTAAATCTTTAATCTCATTTTCTGTTTATGGCTGGGACTGTGTTCCCTGGCTGTTGTTTTTCCCAAGGGCAAACTATGGTGAGTGTAATGGAAGTAATGGTGACCTCCTTCAAAAGGACTTATGCCAGCACTGTTGTATTCAGTGCCTCTGGCACTGCAACAGGCCAGTGTCAACCCACGCCTCAGCCCAAGACTCCTGGACACTCTAAGGCAAATCTGGCTCAGTCTCTTGCAGGTTCACTGCTCCTTTCTCCTGGGTCCTGGTGTGCACAAGGTTTTGTTTGTGCCCTCCAAGAGTCTGTTTCCCAAGTCCTGTGGAAATTCTGTGATTAAATCCCCCTGGCCTCAAAAATCAAATTATCTGGGAGTTCTCAGTCCCTTTCGCAAGATGCCCAGGTTGGTAAATCTGTTGCGGGCCCTTGAACTTTCATAAGAGTGTGAGAACTTCTTTGATATGATTGTTCTCCAGTTTGTGGGTTGTCTGCTTGGTGGCTCTATGGTGGGGTAATGGCAACCTCTTCCAAGAACACTTCTGCCACACACTGCCATGCCTCCCAGGTCCGCTGCAGCCAGAGCCCCTGTTCCTGGGGCAGGCCACTGCTGACCCATGCCTCTGCAGGAAACACTCAAAGGCAGGTCTTGCTATGTCTATAGGGGGTCTCTGGGCCCTGGGCACACAAGGTTTTGTTTGAGTCTTCCCAGTGTCTTTGACGGGTATGGGTTTGATTCTACACTTGATTTTACCTTTCCTGCCATCTTGTTGGGGCTTCTCATTTGTCTTTGGACATGAGGTATCTTTTTTTTGTGGGATCCAACATTCTCCTCTCAATGGTTATTCAGCAATGAGTTGCAATTTTGGAGTTATTTCAGGAGAAGATGAGTACGTGTCCTTCTACTTTGCCATCTAACCACTAAGGTAATGCTTGGTCAGAATCGTATACAAATTTAAGAGAGTTATGAGGACACACTGAGAAAGACGTTCCCTACCTAACATTACAATATATTCATGTACTAAACACACACACACACACAAACCCCACCCCACCCCCCACAAAAAAAAAAAAAAAAAAACTTAAGAATAGGTTAGTTGAAAGAGTAACAAAATGCATAACCTTACAGTCTTACCTAGAATCCTCAATTTTTAAACTTTTGCCACATTTGCTTTCTTGTATCATTGTTTTTGCTTTGTTTGTTGATACAGGATATCACAAAACATTTCATTATCTCTTGTTCTATTGAAGTGTTTTAGTCACCTAAAACAATAATTATTCATTATTTCACCTGATTCTGTTGGTCTGAGACCTGGGCAGATTCAACTGGTTTTCGCATTTGCTGTACATGGTACTGGCTGAGTTCACTCGTGACTGCCTTCAGCTAAGAGTTAGCTGAGACTGAGTTATCCAAAATGGACTCTCACCTCATAGGACTTTTCTCCATGTGGTCATCAATCACTTAGGAGTGAAGCCTGAACTTTCTCATAGTATAGAAGCTGGGATCCAAGAACAAAGGCTGAAGGTTCTTGGCTGAAGAAACTGAAAGTCAAGCCAAAAGCCTTACCTAGAAATAGATATTGCTTTGTTTTTGCTGCAGTCTATTGTTCAGAGCAATTCATAAGGCCAGCTGATTTTCAGGGAAAGGGAATTGACTTTACTTCATGATGCAAGAAGAGGTGAAGAATTTGTGGCTATTTAAATTCTATTACATCAAGGAAAAGGATCAGTCATTTCATTAAGTTGCAGCTTTGGTTTATCTAACTTTAATCTAGAACAGCAATCTTTTTTTTTTTTTTTTTTTTTCATTTTCAGTCAATGTATTTCAATCAGTTGTATTCATTACTCTTTCTGATACTCAAATGATCTCACAATTGGCCAATAGGTTTTCCTTTGAATTCTATGTCCATTGCATATATGTTGACTTCTATGATCATTAAATACATAAATATACATACACTAAAAAAAAGATGTTCTGCACATGCCCTGCATTGTTTTTTAACTGTTTTTTTTAAAGCGTTTAACACATGTAGATCAGTTTTTCACATTATGTGAATATTAGCTCATTTTTATTTGTAGACAAAGGCAATGCCAAAGTTTTTATATGTATGGATATAGTATTCTCTTAATGCTATTACTTTTTTGACTACATATTAATTTTATTGTATTTATAGTTAGACAAATGAAAAGTGCAATGTTATGATTTATTATCAATTTTATTTCTCAGAAACTTAGAAATTAATTATGTATTTAAATTATTTGTATGTTTGAGATAGCCTTATACAGTGCATATCTTGCTTCTGTGTGTTACACGGAAGATTTTGCTCTACTAAAGCCACAATTAATTTTGATCATTTAGCCTAACAAGAACTAGAAGGTAACACTGATCAATTACTGCTGGTATATTGGAACATTTTTCAATAAATATTAAAAATAGTAACATTTAACAGTAAAAATTATTATTTAATAATAAATATGGAAAAACTCACAAACTCAACCATCCACCTCTTTTGTTTGTATACCTATAAAGAATGAAGTATTAAAGTGCATCTTAATCTTCCAAATGTATATCAAAATTATACAGTTATCTAAACATAATAATGGCAACCAACTCCAGTACTCTTGCCTGGAAAATCCCATGGGAGGAGCTTGGTAGGCTGCAGTCCATGGGGTCACTAAGAGCTGGACACGACTGAGTGGCTTCACATTCCCTTTTCACTTTCATGTATTGGAGAAGGAAATGGCAACCCAGTCCAGTGTTCTTGCCTGCAGAATCCCAGAGATGGGGGAGCCTGGTGGGATGCCGTCTGTGGGGTCACACAGAGTCGGACACAAGTGAAGCAACTTAGCAAACATAATAAAAATGTCTTTCCACAGAAATGAAGATTTAAAGGAAAGTAGAAGTAATTTAGCTCCTTTTTTCCTGTTGATTTTATGAAAAACTTTTTTTTTTTTTCTTTCCAAATGAGCACTACTCATTTGATGGAGGATGTTGTAAAGCTTTCATTGATGTAGTCCCTCTAGCACCCACTTTTAGATTGCAGGTAAGTACCAGGCATAGAAATTAGTCTTCTAACCAACAGTGTAAGAGGGTTCCCTTTTCTCCACATCCTCTCCAGCATTTATTGCTTGTAGACTTTTGGATTGCAGCCATTCTGACTGGCATGAAATGGTACCTCATTGTGGCTTTGCTTTGCATTTCTCTGATAATGTGTGAAGTTGAGCATCTTTTCATGTCTGTAGGTATGCGGATTTATCTCTGGGCTTTCTATTTTGTTCCATTGATCTATTCAAACTAGTACAGCCACTATGGAGAAGAGTGTGGAGATTCCTTAAAAAACTGCAAATAGAACTGCCTTATGACCCAGCAATCCCACTGCTGGGCATACACACCAAGGAATCTAGAATTGAAAGAGACACGTGTACCCCAATGTTCACTGCAGCACTGTTTATAATAGCCAGGACAAGCAACCTAGATGTCCATCAGCAGATGAATGGATAAGAAAGCTGTGGTACATATACACAATGGAGTATTACTCAGCCATTAAAAAGAATACATTTGAATCAGTTCTAATGAGGTGGATGAAACTGGAGCCGACTATACAGAGTGAAGTAAGCCAGAAAGAAAAACACCAATTCAGTATACTACAGCATATATATGGAATTTAGAAAGATGATAACGATAACCCTGTATTTGAGACAGCAAAAGAGACACAGATGTATAGAACAGTCTTTTGGACTCTGTGGGAGAGGGAGAGGGTGGGATGATTTGGGAGAATGGCATTGAAACATGTATAATATCATATATGAAATGAATTGCCAGCCCAGGTTCAATGCATGATACTTGGATGCTTAGGGCTGGAGCACTGGGACTACCCAGAGGGATGGTATGGGGAGGGAGGAGAGAAGGGGGTTCAGGATGGGGAACACGTGTATACCTGTGGCAGATACATGGTGATGTATGGGAAAACCAGTACAATATTGTAAAGTAATTAAACTCCAATTAAAATAAATAAATTTATTTAAAAAAAAGTCATCTAAGTGTGCATCAAGATTAATTTTAAAAAGACTGTATATTTAATGGTCAAGAATAGAAGGAAGAAAGAAAGAGGAAAGGAAGAGGAACCAAGAGGAACCTACTATTCCCCTCAGCTTACCTAAACTTCAGAGAACCTCCTTCCTTACCCTAGGCCATTGACATCCCTCTTAGAGTATTTTCTTTAGAAAAAAAAAAATAATAATAATAACTTTAAACCCTCCCTCTGCTCCTTTGAGGCTTAAATGTTTTAGAACGCCTCTTGCCAGCTTTTCTGTTCAGGACTTTCTAAGGACCTGGGGACCATCTCTTTACCATGGTATCATCAAGAAGGATCATGACTATATCCCCCAGATTTTGTGGGAAGGTAGGAGCTTAACCTCCTTGGGTTCTTGATCCTATTTGTAAAAGTAAGTCTCGTCATGAAAGTAAGGCAAATTTACCTTCCTTTTGGATAAGGCTGATTACCAAATGCAGAAGTCTAAGACCTTCCCATTGCTGTTTTTAAACTCTCCAGCTTTTTGTTTCAGGGGAGATAATCCTTTTTCCTTATTACAATAGCCTTGAATAAAGCCTGCCTTGTTTTTTAACACAGGCAGGTACAGTTTTTGCTTTGTCATTTAGAAGCAAATAGTAAGGAAGAGACAGAGAGAAAGAAAAATACATATTTTATAATCATGAGAACAAATCTTCCTAACTGTGACTTAAAGTTCTGACGCAAAAAAGCAAAAAATTGATATACCTCAACACATAGGATTATTTTCTATCTCAATAAACAAACAAACAAAAAAGCAAATGTAAGCAAAGATACAGATCAAATAAACTGGTGAAAAACTGCACTCCATATCATAGAGAAGGAAAATATCCCTAATGTAAAAAGAACACCTAAAAATCAAAAAGACCTCTACATGGCAGAAGAATTGGCAAAAGGAACAAACAATCCATCACATTAGAAAAACTTTAAAATACTTATATATATATATATATATATATATATATATATATATATATATATATATATGAGAAAATGATTGACTTTTCCTTAAGAGCAGAAATGCAAAATAAAATTCCAGTAAGATACTTTTATAAACCTATTAATTTTTTAAGTGTCCGAATTTGGTAGCACTCTATTGTCTTTCTCTGTGTGTTTGTCTATATTTCCTTTGATACATTTTTTTGAGTATGTAAAACAAGCATAAATTATTAAAATAAAGACTGTGTGAAAAGATTATTATGAGGGTTCTCAATTCTGTCTCTGTCCTCCTTACCCTTCTCTCTTCTTGCTTCTATTGTAATCATTTGTATTAAATTTTATACATCCTTCTAACTTTTCTTTTAGCAAATATGTGTGTATATTTATGTATAGATACAAATGTCTATACATATATATGCATTTTCCTCCCTCTTTTTTGCATAAAAAGTAGCAAAATTATTTCTTTCTCTGCACTTTTCACTTTGCAATCTTACCTGGAGATCATTCCAAGTCACTGTAGAGCCTTTTAAGGGTATGGAGTGTTTATATATGCTGAACCATGAATTTTTCAGCTATTCCAGCATGCAGATACATTTGGATTATCTCCAATAATTTATAATTATTTTGGTATAATTACAAATTATGCCACAATAAAAAATCAAATTCATGAGCTTTTTCATAATTTTGGCAAAGTTTCCTAGAAATAGACTTGCTGGGTCAACAGCTGAATTCATATATGATTTTTCTAGAATCTTCTAAGTTCCTCTCCATCAGGATTGTACTATGTTTCCCTCTGACTGGCAATGTATTGGAGAGCTTGTCTCCCTCATGGCCTCCACCAACATAGTATACTGTCAAACATTTGCATTTGGGCCCATCTGTTAAATGCTGAGTTGTCATCTCTGAAAAGTGTTATTTGCACTGCTCCTATTGTGAGTGAGATTGACTCCAAATGCTGCTCAGCTTTCATATTAATTCTTAGATGAAGAATGCTTCTCATTCACTGAGATAACAGACAAAAGAGAATGATCTTTCTCCTACTTCTAATGTCTCCTTATATCTGTGTTTATATACTATACTTACACACTCAACCTTCAGATAATCCAGACAATGGCTTATTCTAATCTCAAAAGCAAGCAAGCAAACAAACAAACAAACAAACAAAATCCCCTTCTTGGCCTTACTATCTCTTCTACATATATCCCTGCTTTTCTTCTTTACAAACTAATTCTCAAAAATTGTCCTCATTCTCTGCCTTCACATACTCTCCCTCTTGTCTGGTCTTTGGACCTTGTATTGTCAGTGTTCTCACTGTCCTCCATGTTGCTAAATCCCAAAATCAATCTGGAGTCATTCTTGTTTGATCTATCAGCAATTTTTGACATAATTGATCACACCCTTCTCCTTGTTCACTGTCTCTGCTTCCAAGACAGCACAATTTACTCATTTTCTTTTATAGGATGCTATTTTTCCACTCCCTGTTTTGATATATTTTTAAATCAATTCCCTTAATTCTGGGGTTTTCTAAGGCTCAGTCTGAGAAAATCTTCCATTTTCTCCTGGCTTTTGAAGATCTCATTCAGTTTTATGGCTTCCAAGACTAGCTATGTGATGATTAGTTACCAAGAGAAGCAATAAGCATGGCTAATAGATCCACAGACTCACTATCCATTACTAGCCTTTTGTCCTTGAAACAAATACATTATTTTTCAGCTTCTTCACTGTAAAATGTTGATAATTATAGTATCTTTTTTCATGGAAATCTTGTATAGGATAAATAACTCATATATAGAAAAAATAGTTCCTGGCACATAATCTGTACAAAATAAACATCAATTCATGCAAGTACTATAGTTTCAGGGTGATTCTCTCCTCCAATATGGCAGACTAGTGCATTTAGCTGCTCATTGAACACCTACACATGATTAATTTATTAAAGATGCAAAAATTAATATATAGAGAGTGCTCTTGATTTATTCCTCATACTTGTCCTAGCAGTCATGCCCCTTCTTCACAGAATTCCCTAAAAGGGAATTCTAGCTGCTTTTAGAAAAGGCAGAGGAACCAGAGATCAAATTGCCAACATCTGCTGGATCATTGAAAAAGCAAGAGAGTTCCAGAAAGACATCTACTTCTGCTTTATTGACTCTGTCAAAGCCTTTGACTGTGTGGATCACAATAAACTGTGGAAAATTCTGAAAGAGATGGGAACACCAGACCACTTGACTTGTCTCTTGAGAAATCTATATGCAGGTCAGAAAGCAACAGTTAGAACTGGACATGGAACAACAGACTGGTTCCAAATAGGAAAAGGAATATGTCAAGGCTGTATATTGTCCCCCTGCTTACTTAAATTCTATACAGAGTACATCATGAGAAAAGCTGGGCTGGAAGAGGCACAAGCTGGAATCAAGATTGCCAGGAGAAATCTCAGTAACCTCAGATATTCAGATGACACCACCCTTATGGTAGAAAGTGAAGAGGAACTCAAAAGCCTCTTGATGAAAGTGAAAGAGGAGAGTCAAAAAGTTGACTTAAAACTCAACATTCAGAAAATGAAGATCACGGCATCCAGCCGCATCACTTCATGGCAGACAGATGGGGAAACAGTGGAAACCGTCAGACTTTATTTTGGGGGGCTCCAAAATCACTGGAGATGGTGATTGCAGCCATGAAATTAAAAGATGCTTACTCCTTGGAAGAAAAGTTATGACCAACTAGATAGCATATTCAAAAGCAGACACATTACTTTGCCAAAAAAGTTCCGTCTAGTCAAGGCTATGTTTTTTCCAGTGGTCATATATGGATGTGAGAGTTAGACTGTGAAGAAGGCTGAGCGCCGAAGAATTGATGCTTTTGAATTGTGGTGTTGGAGAAGACTCTTGAGAGTCCCTTGGACTGCAAGCAGATCCAACCAGTCCATCCTAAAGATCAGTCCTGGGTGTTCTTTGAAAGGAATGATGCTAAAGTTGAAACTCCAGTACTTTGGCCACCTCATGAGAAGTGCTGACTCATTGGAAAAGACTCTGATGCTGGGAGGGATTGGAGGCAGGAGGAGAAGGGGAAGACAGAGGATGAGATGGCTGGATGGCATCACTGACTCAATGGACGTGAGTTTGAGTGAACTCCGGGAGTTGGTGATGGACAGGGAGGCCTGACATGCTGCAATTCATGGGGTCACAAAGAGTCGGACATGACTGAGTGACGGAACTGAACTGATTCTTTCAGGTGAACAAGTCTTTCTCTCACATTCCAAATCTGGTAAGTCAGCAAATCCTTTCTGAATTTGCCTTGAAAGTGAATTGACAATCTTACCTTTTCTTACCATCTTCATTGTTAGTGCTCTAGCTGGAGAGAGCTCACCTCTTATCCCTATTGCTACTGTTACTGCTAAGTCACTTCAGTCGTGTCTGACTCTATGTGACCCCCAGAGATGGCAGCCCACTAGGCTCATCTGTCCCTGGGATTCTCCAGGCAAGAATACTGGAGTGGGTTGCCATTTCCTTCTCCAATGCATGAAAGTGAAAAGTGAAAGTGAAGTCGCTCAGTCGTGCCTGACTCTTAGCGACCCCATGGACTGAAGCCTACCAGGCTCCTCCGTCCATGGGATTTCCCAAGCAAGAGTACTGGAGTAGGGTGCCATTGCCCTTGATCCGCTTTAAGATATATTTCCACCCAGCAGTCTAGAATATATATGATCACTTCTTCCTTTGCTTAAAATGCTTAAAATGAGTTTCCAAATCAAAAAGTCAATTTCATTGTCTTGGCTCACAAGATTGCAGAGACTATGTTATCACTTGCCTGACTCATCTCACTCCTGACTCTATGATTTCCCTCCTCCACCCTGCAGGCATTCTGTCTCGGGGTATTTTTTTTCCTGTTAGTCTCACTGGCAAGCTCCTTCCATAGACATGCACGTGGTCTGAGTTTCTCATCATCTTAAATTTCCTTACTCAGAAATCGGTTTAATGAAGAGGACTTCCTTCATTGTACTACTTAACATTGAGTTTCCTCTCTCTACCACCTCTGGACTTCTATCTCTGTTACTTGTTTTATGTCTTTCATTTGCACTTTTAACATCTTATATATTTTACTGATTTTTCTCATTTATTTTAAGTCTTCTCTGACTAGAATGTAAATTCCATGGAGACTCCTAATTTTCCCCCCAAGTTTAAATTCTCAGTATCAGAACTGTGCCTAGCATAAAGACATTTATAAATATTAACTGAAAAAATCAATCAAGTAGACCATTGATTGCAAAAAATCATAATTTTTGTAGACCTTTATGTATATGAAAGGCAAAAGGAACAAATAAAGGTATGCAGAGATTTTTCAAATTTAATAAATTAATAACATATGTTTAATATTTTATTTCTAACTCAACATTTAATAAATTGAATTCATTTTTAATGAATTTGTAGTCACATTTAATAAATTAATCAAATAGAAGAAAATAAAAGGGTTCTTTCATTCTCTATATATACTATATATCATATGATTATATACATATTCTAACTATGTGTGTCAACTTACATATATTTATGATAGAAAAAATAAAAAATAGTATATCAAAATAGTTCAAAAATATGTCAAAAAAATCCCTCCATACAGAAATCACTGTATCATTGTTTATGTTTTAGCACATTTATAGGGGCTTCTATGTTGGCTTAGTCAGTAAAGAATCTACCTGCAATGTGGGAGATCCAGGTACAATCCCTGGGTTGGAAAGATCCTCTGGAGAAGGGAATGGCAACACACTCCAGGATTCTTGCCTGGAGAATGCCATGGACAAAAGAGCCTTTTGGGCTTCAGTCCAAGGGATCACAAAGAGTCGGGCAATGACTGAGTGACTAACACACATACATACCCCTCCCCCCAACACACACATATATGGGAAATTTGAAACATTTATAAATATATAAATTCTCAGTATAATTAGATATATCATTTTGACAGACATTATGCTGGATACTTGCCAAAAATTGTTTATTTATCCATTTTTTACACACAAAAAACTGTACTTTATCACCTTCTTTAGTATAGATTGATCTCTGGTTCCTCTGCTTTTTCTAAAACCAGCTTGAACATCAGGAAGTTCACAGTTCATGTATTGCTGAAGCCTGGCTTGGAGAATTTTGAGCATTTTTTACTAGCATGTGAGATGAGTGCAATTGTGCGGTAGTTTGAGCATTCTTTGGCATTGCCTTTCTTTGGGATTGGAATGAAAACTGACCTTTTCCCATCCTGTGGCCACTGCTGAGTTTTCCAAATTTGCTGGCATATTGAGTGCAGCACTTTGACAGCATCATCTTTCAGGATTTGAAATAGCTCAACTGGAATGCCATCACCTCTACTAGCTTTGTTCATAGTGATGCTTTCTAAGGCCCACTTGACTTCACAATCCAGGATGTCTGGCTCTAGATTAGTGATCACACCATCATGATTCTCTGGGTCATGAAGATCTTTTTTGTACAGTTTTTCATGTATTCTTGCCACCTCTTCTTAATATCTTCTGCTTTTGTTAGGTCCATACAATTTCTGTCCTTTATCGAGCCCATGTTTGCATGAAATGTTCCATTGGTATCTATTCTCCAAGCCAGACTTCAGCAATACATGAACCGTGAACTCCCTGATGTTCAAGCTGGTTTTAGAAAAGGCAGAGGAACCAGAGATTAAATTGCCAACATCTGCTGGATCATCAAAAAAGCAAGAGAGTTCCAGAAAGACATCTACTTCTGCTTTATTGAGTATGCCAAAGCCTTTGACTGTGTGGATCATAATAAACTGTGGAAAATTCTGAAAGAGATGGGAATACCAAACCACCTGACCTGCCTCTTGAGAAATCTGTATGCAGGTCAGGAAGTAGCAGTTAAAACTGGACATGGAACAACAGACTGATTCCAAATAAGAAAAGGAATACGTCAAGGCTGTATATTGTCATCCTGCTTATTTAACTTATATGCAGAGTACATCATGAGAAACGCTGGACTGGAGCTGGAATCAAGATTGCCAGGAGAAATATCAATAACCTCAGATATGCAGATGACACCACCCTTATGGCAGAAAGTGAAGAGGAACTAAAAAGCCTCTTGATGAAAGTGAAAGTGGAGAGTGAAAAAGTTGGCTTAAAGCTCAACATTCAGAAAATGAAGATCATGGCATCTGGTCCCATCACTTCATGGGAAATAGATGGGGAAACAGTGGAAACAGTGTCAGACTTTATTTTTGGGGCTCCAAAATCACTGGAGATGGTGATTCCAGCCATGAAATTAAAAGATGCTTACTCCTTGGAAGAAAAGTTATGAGCACCCTAGATAGTATATTCAAAAACAAAGACATTACTTTGCTGACTAAGGTCTGTCTAGTCAAGGCTATGGTTTTTCCTGTGGTCATGTATGGATGTGAGAGTTGGACTGTGAAGAAGGCTGAGCGCCAAAGAATTGATTCCTTTGAACTGTGTTGTTGGAGAAGGATCTTGAGAGTCCATTGGACTGTAAGGAGATCCAACCAGTCCATTCTGAAGGAGATCAGCCCTGGGATTTCTTTAGAAGGAATGATGCTAAAGCTGAAACTTTTGATGCTGGGAGGGATTGGGGGCAGGAGGAGAAGGGGACGACTGAGGATGAGATGGCTGGATGGCATCACTGACTCGATGGACATGAGTCTGAGTGAACTCCAGAAGTTGGTGATGGACAGGGAGGCCTGGCGTGCTGTGATTCATGGGGTCACAAAGAGTCGAACACGACTGAACAACTGAACTGAACTTAGTATAGATTAGGCCACGTGATTATATCTGGCCAATGGAATGTGAGCAGAAAAAATGAACTCCATGTCCATGATGAAGAAGGAAAACACCATTCAGATTCCCTGCTTTGGGCTTTATGGAGTCAATGCAGCCACAGAAGAAGCAGCCTGATCTCTGAGTCAGCATATAGAGACCAGAAACCCAGGAGTTGCCCAGAATGCTGTAGGGTCCAGTGAATGAGAAATAAAATTATTTTATTAAGAATTGCAGATAGTTTATTTCAGTATAGTTTATTCCTTTCTGATTAATAAACCCATGATGAGATTTTTCCCAATTTTCAGTTATTTTTTAAATAATTATCTTTTTTTAATTAATTTTCATATATCATTCTCTCATAGATACTTTAAAATCTAAGTTAATAAAGTAATAAAACCAAATGATGAAACTTAGCAGCCTAAGCTTGTTTGGGGCTCTTTTTTTTTTTACTTTATTTTACTTTACAATACTGTATTGATTTTGCCATACATTGACATGAATCCACCACGGGTGTATACAAGCTCCCATTCCTGAATCCCCCTCCCACCTCCCACCCCATATCATCTCTCTGGATCATCCCCATGCACCAGCCCCAAGCATCCTGTATCCTGTATCGAACATAGACTGGCACTTTGTTTCTTACATGATAGTATACATGTTTCAATGCCATTCTCCCAAATCATCCCATCCTCTCCTTCTCCCTCAGAGTCCAAAAGTCGTTTCTATACATCTGTGTCTCTTTTGCTGTTTCGCATATAGGGTCATCATTATCATCTTTCTAAATTCCGTATATATGTGTTAGTATACTGTATTGGTGTTTTTCTTTCTGGCTTACTTCACTCTGTATAATCGTCTCCAGTTTCATCCATCTCATTAGCACTGATTCAAATGTATTCTTTTTAATGGCTGAGTAATATTGAGTTTTTGATTAGATCTTTTGATCAAGACAGAGGCCTGAAAACTGGCTACATTACATATAATATGAGTCTCCTACTCTTTTTCCTGTATTAATGATTCAGACCAACTTTTTTTTTTTCTTTACAATACTGTATTGGTTTTGCCATACATTGACATGAATCAGACCAACTTTTGATTACATATGCCTTTGTTTCATTTGTCTTGCTCAAAATAGTTTTTCAAATACATTTACAGTTTCCCAAATTGACATTAATTTTCTTTTTCTTTTCTCAAACTCACATTTTTTTAAATTTCAAATTATATCCATAGATAGAAAAAGAATCAGATAATTATCACCTGGAATTCTAGAATTCATTGCTAGAAATCAGATGGTCTGATAATTGATTTGATCTTATGCTTACTGGTATAGCGAAAATAAGCTGCTTTTCAGTTTATTAAATGCCACTGTTGAAGTTTTATATTTGCAGTTCTGTTTTTTTTTTTTTTTTACAGAGAAAATAGTTTGACATTACTAAAATTCAATTATAAGAAACTAAAACAAATCAAACTTGTTGTACAGAGTTCAAACAAATTCATTTTGCTTTGATAAATTTGATCTTACTTTCGATCAAATAAAAATGTGACACTACTTTACCAGCGATCACAAAAATGTAAATGAATTTTGTCTTCAGAAAATCTCTTGGAGATAGTTGACAAATATCTTAGTGAAAACACAATTTATATTGTATCTTAATTTTATAGTCTAAAGGGAGAAGTTGACTATCAACATACAGATTATATGATTAACTATCTTCACTTCCAGAGTTGCTCAATATTTTCTTTCTCAAAGGAAGAAAGCGTTCTTCTTACTGCCTCACCCTAGGAAGATGATGATAAACACTATTATACTTGCTGAAACATAACACACATGTCTAGAGTTTTATCACACCTAGTAAACAAAATACAAAACAAATGAGAAACAAAAATGTAAAAATGCATATACTAAGCCAGTATATGCACACTGGTGTAAATGTGTCAGACATGACTTAGCAACTGAACATCAACATGATATTCACAAAGTGTCAGACATGACTTATCAACTGAACACCAACAAGATCAATATTTAAACAAATGAAAATAGTTTAAACAGTTTAAACTATTTCATTAGAAAAACTGTGAATAGTAAAAGAAAAAATGATCCCTGTTTTTAGTAAGAATGTAGAAAAAATCTCAGGCAGGTAGTACAAGGGCAGCATTTTAACTATTCAAAAATGTTGTGTTTGCATATAAGAAACATCATTTCACGCAAGTATTGACTCAGAAATTCTACATAGAAGAATTTATTCTCAGAGGAAATAATTAAGTATTGTAGAAATATTCTGAAGCTAGGATGCTTAACTAAGTTGCTTATTATCAGAAATGTTTTAAAAAAGCAAAATAGTCAAACAAAAACCATGAATAAATAATCATTACAATCTAAGAGAATATATTCATATAATTCCTTACTTTATTAATGTTGCATTTTTAAAAATATTTTCTTCCTTGGAAAGATGTTCCTATTAAATCAAAGAGCAAATTATTATGCTATTATTCTTTGTATGGGACATGTGTGTGTGAATATAGATACATATATATATATATGCACACAAAGAAATTGTATATATATGAAGGGTGTATGATCTATTATTGATAATGATTATCTCTGGTGTTTGCATTATGAGTTATTTCAATTTTCTTTTTGTTTTTTTAGTGTTTATCTTGATTTTTAAGAATTGCAGTTTAATTAAAGCCATTGCTCCAAGTCATCTTAATTACTCCATAGCTTAAATTCATGAAAACGCTACCATTTTCATTGTTTCTATTCCCTGTTGCATTAACAGAGAAAAAGATTATATGACACATCATCACACTGGCTCTTCAAGGTATACCCAGAGTTAGACATGGCCAAGGCAGGTCTCAGAGCCACTGCTAACTTCGAAGGACATGGAGATCATCCTTTGTACCCTGCATTTGCCTGTAAGAATGAACACTGGAGCTATTGCAAACAGCATTAAGGACTCCCATACTGATAAGGTAAACAACAGAGACAGAGGAAGGCAGGCAATGAGATATTTTGATTACAGAAACTTTTTTTTTGTCTGTTTTCTACTGATAGAAAATCATTCCTTGTGTGATAATTACAGTTCTCTCCCTGAAACTTGCCTTTTAACTGGTTAAATTTCTTGTCATGGCTTTTGAGACACCCAACACTACCTTGCTTGCAGTTTCATCTAAGAGAGAGAGAGAGAAAACTCATTGAAATCAAATCAAGAGAAAGTTTGTGAAACTATAACAAAAAACATTAAATTTGAGTTCCACGACCTTATTTTTATAAAGTTCAACTTAATCATTATTGCTTATATAGTTGCAGTTTTCCATTTTGCTTTGGTTTGCATTATGATTATATAATATATTTAATTGACAGTAAAGAGTAAGGATAAAAATGCTGAGTATTGCTCTTGTTCTTGTCAGCCAAAGGCCTTTGATATATGATGGCTTTGATTTAAAGAAACAGAGAGCATACAAATAAAGATTTCTCTTAACTTCTTGATGAGAACTGTCATCCCCATAGAACTACAGAGAAGTTAGTAGTTTCCTATTAAACAATATTTTTTTCTTATGGGCTAGATAAATAACGTCTCCTTCAACATGGAAGGAGAGAGACTAAACTTTAGAAAGACACAAGGCATCTGGATGCATCAGAGAGAGAGTATTTCCCCAATAGAGAAGCTAGTGATTGAAGGAAAAAGGTGCCCATCTTCATTATATGGAAGCCAGTGTAGACAAGGTGAATAAAAGAACTTCAATGGCAACATAAGAATTCTATGAGGTAGAAAGTGTTTGATGCACAGATATCAAAGGATAGAACAGTTAGGTCTGTGAATAAGAAGAAAAAGCACAGTTTAGTATATTTGTCAGCCATTAGAAAGGAATGCATTTGAGTAAGTTCTAATGAGGTGGATGAACCTATTACATAGAATGAAGCCTATTATACAGCCTATTATATAAAATGAAGCAAGTGAGAAAGAGAAAAACAAATGTCATATATTAATACATATATATGGAATCTAGAAAGATAATGTTGGTGAACCTATTTTCAGGGCAGCAATGGAGACACAACCTTAGAGAACAGACTTGTGGTCACAGGGTGGGAAGGACAGAGTAGGAGGAATAGAGTAGCACTGAAACACACACATTACCCTAGGTAAAATAGATAGCTGGTGGGAACTTGCTGCATGACGCAGAGAGTTCAAACCTGGCACTCTGTGAGGGTGAGATGGGGGTGAAGAATGGACAGGACATGTGTATTCCTATGGCTTATTCATGTTGATATACAGCAGAAACCAATACAATGTTATTAAACAAGTATCTTCCAATCAAAAATAAATACATTTTTTTAAATGAAAAAAAAAAAGACAGATCAATTTCTTCGTGATTATTTGAGTAAACACTGCAAATCTAGAAATAGTAGTAATAAATATGTACTCAACCACCTTCAAAGGGAGTGTATAAGAAGGCTACAACACATCCTACCAAAGGCAATAGCTCTACAAAAGATGCAATCAATTTAGTCAGCAGACTCGATAACAAAACAGTAGGACCTCATGAAGTGGGCAAAAGAAACAGATTTGTCCCAAAGATAAATATCTTTAGAGCTTACTTCAGTTCAGTTCAGTCACTCAGTCGTGTCCAACTCTTTGCAACCCATGGACTGCAGTACACCAGGCCTCTGGGTCCATCACCAACTCCTGGAGTTTACTCAAACTCATGTCCAATGAGTTGGTGATGCCATCCAACCATCTTATCCACTGTTGTCCCCCTTTCCTCCTGACCTCAATCTTTCCCAGCATCAGGGTCTTTTCAAATGAGTCAGCTCTTTGCATCAGGTATTGGAGTTTCAGCTTCAGCATCTGTCCTTCCAATGAACACCCAGGACTGGTCTCCTTTAGGATGGACTTGTTGGATATCCTTGCAGTCCAAGGGACTCTCAAGAGTCTTTGCCAACACCACAGTTCAAAACATCAATTCTTCAGCATTCAGCTTTCTCTACATTCCAAATCTCACATTCATACGTGACCACTGGAAAGCTTACTTAGACCTATAATTTGTATTTATATATTTAATTTGACTACTCAGTATGATTTTATACATAAGTCCATAAATTAATCTAGTGAGTTCCTTTTCTTTAAAAGTCCAAAGTTAGTAACTTACTTTAACATAGCTTTTATAAAAAAAAAAAAATCTGATCCTAAGGTAAGATTATCTTCATGCCTAAATCTCTCCTATCCACCAGTCAAAGAAAGCTCAGAATTAAGTCCAAACTGAAGCAGTTTGACTTAACTTACATGAAATTCATTCTCATAAAGACATGCATGAGAAATGTAGCTAATTTGAATTCCCTTTGGAAATGAATTCTTTTTGTGGTTTATTATTTCCCTCCTGGAAAGACTGCAGGCAGCTTTGAGTGCCATGTGGCTCCCACAGGGAAACATTTATTAGAGACAAGGACAGAAGATGATAATGACATGCAGGCATCAGTCCTAGAAATGCAGTGTTTCAAATGCATGGTCTAATACGGCTGGCAGTAAAAATATAAATGTTTTTATGTAGAAAGAAAATTGGGAAAGTTAGACAATTTGATGTTACTAAAAAGAGTCACATGCTGGTATTGAGTAATATGGTGATTATGGTTAATATTATTATTAGGAATTATAATGCCATCTCAAATAGAAGAGTCATTCCAAATCCACCACTTGGAAAGACTGTATTTCGTCTAATTAGAAACTTTAGGGCTTTATTCACACAATAAAAACACATGAAATGCATGAATGAGACCGTTAATTATGATATATTTCAGCTTCTGAGAGACTTAAGCAGGAATGAGGACACCAAGGAAAGTGTTAAATTCAAATTAAGGTAATTAAGAGTTACAAAGGATTACTTATATTTGTACTTAAAGTTACAGTCTTCCAGTACACAAATCTCTTCTTCCAATATTACTTTATATTTTCTGGATTACTCTTAACTCTTGCTGGTCATGATTGCTAACAGAGCATAGCAAAGAATATATTTTCTAAAAACTGTTCAGTAGAATGCTTATAAAACAGTAAGGTGTTATACTGAAAGACAGTATAGTTAGTATATTCTTAGGGAAATATATGTTCTCAATGCCAAATTATTTTGCTAGTCTTAGTAAAAGCACAAACTATCACTGATAAATCTGTATTACTATTATGCAGTAGTAGTCAAAGAAATGACTTTTATTACCAGCTACGTAATGCCCTCCAGTGTTTCTGAGTTGCTTGTGTCACACTGTGGGACAATTTTTTTTTTTTTTCCCAACTGTATGCCACTGGTGTAGAACAATATTATTGAATGATGCTCAGATGTTGCTTTTTCTGGATTACAGGGTATAAAACCAGTAACCTCATAAACTGATGCCTTTGAATAACACTTTCAGAGATCTTCAGTAATTTCAATACTCAATATTGTGCTTTAAAAGAGATGTGTATTAGCCTTACTCCAGAGAACATTACAGAAACATATTTGTCAACTTCTGAGAGTTGAAATCCAGCACTGATTATTCATAACAATAGAATAAATATTTATGAGAAGACAAGGAGGCCAAAAGACATATTTTATCTAAAAGTAGCTACATCCTTCAGTACCTCTCTAAAGGAAATATGGAGACTTTTCTATTTTCAGCTTGCTCAAATAAACCCCACCCTCACACTCCAAACTCTCAATTGCAAACCCAAAGAAAATACACAAATGGCAAATAATCAAATAAGATACTTAACATCAGCTGTTATTAGGAGTTTTAAATTAAAGCAATGAGATACCACTGCACTACACACTTATTAGGAAGGTTTAAATCCAAAACGCTGAACACACCAAATGCTGGCAAGGTTGTAGAACAGCAAGAAGTCTCATCAATTGTTCCAGAAATGCAAAATGGTACAGACACTTTAGAACATAGTTTGCTATTTACAGAGCTGAACATACTATTGACATATGATTCAACAATCACATTCCTAAGTATTTGCTCAAGTGAGCTGAAAATATGTCTACTCGGAATCATGCACACAAATAATTATAGTAACTTTATTCATAATTGGTCACATTCAGAAGCAACCAAGATGTCCTCCAATAGGTGAATGAATAAATAAAATGTGGAATAAAAAGACACAGAAAGACCCAAGAAAGCCATAGAAAGACACAGTGGAACCTTAGATGTATCAATATATCACTGTGAAAGAAGTTAATCAAAAAAGGCTGCATGCTATATGATTCATATTATATGACTGTCAGAAAAGGAAAAGCTTCGGAGACAGTAAAAAGACCAGTGCTTGCCAGGGGTCTGAGAAGAGTGAAAGAGAAATGAATAAGCACAGAAGTTTTTTTATGATGGTGAAACTATTATTTATGATACTGCTAATATTTGCATATGTACCTTTATACTGTCATCAAAATCCATAAAATGTACCATACAAAAGTTGTACCCTATAACTAAGCTTGGACTTCAGTTAATAAAACATATTGATTCATCAGTTGTGATAAATGTACCACGGTAATGCAGGTTGTCAATAATAGGAGGAACTGTAAGGGAATGTGGGATAGTTAAAGAGCAGAGGGGTATCTGGGAACTCTCTAAATTTTCCCCAATTTTTCTATAAACCTAAAACTATTCTAAAAAATAGAGTCATGCAATTTTAAAAATTCACTTTGAAGATTTTGAATGCCAGATGAAACTCTTAGGGAGATAAGAACAACAGATTCTACAATCTAAATTCATTTTTCCTCCTCTTGGTTAAGTCATTTCATCAATTTTCTCCTCAGTTTTCCACCTGCAAATTGGAGTAATAATAGTATCTACCAAGTAATGTCTTTAATAATTAAAACCAGAAAAGTGTTGGTAATAAGTGATGGGTTTATGGTTTTTTTGTACAATCAGCTTCCATGAGAGACTCTAACAGCGAAGTAGAAGAGGGTGGTATGACTGTGAGGAGAAACATGTCACAGATATGACATTTCTAAGGCCAGATGCACAATCTTGGTTTTAGAAATCTCCACAGTGAAACTAGAAAGAGCAGTCATTGGTAAGCCTTGTGCTATAACTGGTTAATTTCCCACATGGATGTGTCTGTTTTGTTCATGCAGTGTCTATAAGGTCTATGAAGTCACTCAATTAATTTTGGGAAGACCATGATGTAATAGTAACTATTGGAATTTACTCAGCACTTTTTTTGTTCGCCACACAGTTCTAAGAGCTTTACATCTTAATTTTTACATAAAAATTAGATAGGTGTGCCTATTCTTTTCATTTCACAGAAGTATAAGTGAGGATAGCTGATTAAACTTACTCATGGTTACACAACAAATAAGCAAAAACTTAAACTTGAACCTACAGCCTAATTCTAGAGTCTGAATTTTTTACCATTCTATTACGTTGACACCTTTGTAATATTTTCATCCTATATATGCATTTTTGTTGTTTCCTGTTCTATAAGATTTTAACCTTATTCTACAGCTTATTAATTTTGTGTCCTTAAGCAATTTTATTGGCTTCCATAGGGACAATGATATTAACAACATAACAGGGTATTGTAAGGATTAATGACCAAATATATGTAAAAGACTTTGAAAAGTACTTGAGATAGAGAAAGGACATAGTACATGCTATGCTTGTTATAGTTTCATTATTACTCAATCATTTTGTCATTATTGTAATACACTTTTATTACCAACTATACCAATAGCAACCTTCAAATTTTTGTATCCTTATATATATCAAAATATGTATATATTTGTGCACAATATTTTATAATGTCTTATAGCCATTAACAGTTTCTAATATAGATGGGACTAAGGATGAGATGGCTGGATGGCATCACCGACTCGATGCACATGAGTTTGGGTGAACTCCAGGAGTTGGTGATGGACAGGGAGGACTGGAGTGCTGCAGTTCATGGGGTCACAAAGAGTCAGACACGACTGAGCAACTGAACTGAACTGAACTGAACTGAAAGATCATTAACACTATGATTTTGAGTAGAGAAGTTCTATCATGAGAGAAGAATAAGTGATAACACTATATTTGGCATGGTGCCTGGTCCATAGTAGGCTCTTGATAAATATTTGATGAATTGATAAGTAAATAGCACTCACTGCAACAGTACTCTAGCAGAGAACAAATGTAGGAAATGACAGTGCCAGCCCTAATACCTTGGTTAACCGCAAGCACAGGAGGAAGTTCAACCCCACTGAACACATTTGATATCGTTAAATCTAAAGCACTTAGTAAATTCATTCATCTTGCAGAGATCCAAAAAAGTTCCTAGGGAGAAAATGGTGGAAGAGTCACAGAGAAGGTAAGATTTACTTTAAATCTGATAGATTAATAGAATGTATTAAGGGCAAGATGCCCTATTCATTAAGCCATGTGCATCATAAGTAAAAGCATTACCATCTAGTGCTAGAATTAGTATGCTAAGTAATAATTAAATATCCATTTTTTAATATTATGATCTATTCAACATATTACATAAACTCAATGCAGATAAGTATAAATTTATACAAAATTTTACTCAACCACTGCTGCAGTTAGGGCTTCCCTGGTGGCTCAGATGGTAAAGAATCTGCCTGCAGTGCAGGAGACCTGGGTTCGATTCCTGGGTTGGGAAGATCCCTGGAGAAGGGACTGGCAACTTATTCTAGTATTCTTGCCTAGAGAATTCCCTGGACAGAAGAGCCTGGAGGGTTACAGTACATGGGGTCACAAAGAGTTGTACATGACTGAGCAACTAACACTTACTTATCTATTGAAGTAATAATGCTGCCCTGCCTAACAGACCACTGCAAAATTTAGCAGTTTAGAATGCTCTTCCATTTGCTAGATATTTCCTGATTCATGAATGATTGAATAAAGCCAATTAGACTTTCAAATTAAAAAAAAAAAAAAATCATTGGCTTAAACAACACACCTTTGCTCTCTTGCTCCTCTGACTTGAGGCCAGTCGTGGTGAAGCCCATCAATGCTGCATTCTATTCATGATTCTACCTTCAAGATGTGAGTCAAACAGGTTTGGCTCCAAAGTCCATGTTAAATTTAAAGTTGTTCTGATTTCCTTTCATCCCTCTTAGCACAGTGTCAATCAAAGAAATGCTTTTCATGGCAAATGTCAGGAAGTCAAGAGGTTAATCCAAAGACTGTTTCTATTAGAGTAAATAATTTGCTTTTGGCCAAATTCAGTCAGTCAGGTGGCCCAGTGGTAAAGAATCCAGCTGCCATTGCAGGACATGCAGTTTCAATCCCTGGGTCAGGAAGATACCATGAAAAAGGAAATGGCTACCCATTCCAATATTCATGCCTGGCAAATCTTATCAACAGCAAAGCCTGGCAGGCTATAGTCCGTAGGTCACAAAAGAGTCAAATATGACTTACTGGCGGCAACGACAAGTCAATCATGTGGTCAAATTCAAGTACAATGATGCTTTGAAATGTCCCCACTCTCTCTCTTCAGTGCACCAGAAGAAGCACAATCTTTAATCCAATAGCCATAAGTGTACCTATACTGTCATTTTGAAGAATAAAAAAGAGATAGACTTGTCAGTTCTTCCTTAGGAAAGAATGGTTGACTCTGAGTCAGCAATAATCAAAACACTGAGTCAATTGAGTAAGAAAAATAAAATAGAAAGTTTGGAGAAATTTGACTCCCAGAATTAAACCAAATGTATTTCTCTAGAAAGCACATTTGAGACACTGCCCACTCTGGAAGTAGAAACCTGTAAGAATTGTAACACGAGGTCCAAGTAAGGCAAAGAAAGCCTGGACTAATGATTAGCTGGGCTCCAATATCAAGGTGACAAAATCCAGAATTTGAGATTCTTCTTAAACTAAAATGTGCACCCTCCTGTTAAATCACTCTTACCTCTTATGACCAAGCTAGACAGCGTGTTAAAAGGCAGAGACATTACTTTGCCAACAAAGGTCTGTCTAGTCAAGGCTATGGTTTTTCCAGTAGTCATATATGAATGTGAGAGTTGAACTATAAAGAAAGCTGAGTACTGAATAATTGATGCTTTGGAACTGTGGTGTTGGCAAAGACTCTTGAGAGTCCCTTGGACTGCAAGGTGATCCAACTAGTCCATCCTAAAGGAAATCAGTCCTGAATGTTCATTGGAAGGACTGATGTTGAAGCTGAAACTCCAATACCTGATGCAAAGAGCTGACTCATTTGAAAAGACCCTGATGCTGGGAAAGATTGAGGGCAGGAGGAAAAGGGGAAAAAGAGAGGATAAGGTAGTTGAATGGCATCACCAACTCAATGGACATGAGTTTGGGTGGAATCCAGGAGTTGGTGATGGACAGGGAGGCCTGGCGTGCTGCAGTCCATGGGGTAGCAAAGAGTGGGATTTGCCCGAACAACTGAACTGACTGACTAACTGACCTATTTGAACATAATTTGTAATACCAAACTGCACTGCTGTCTGTTTTGTAATAATACAATTGTATTTCATGTGATAGGCAAAATTCTGAGATGATAAACACAGATTTCTAATCTCCTCTTGTGTGTGGTGGAATCTATAACTTGCTTCTAGACATCTAAACATGACAAAGGTGAAGGGATTTTGATAATGTAATCAAAGACTCTAATTGGTTTACTTTTAGTGAATCAAATGGGAGATTATCTTAGGTGAGCCTCTCTTAATGAGCTTTTAATAGAGAGTCTAAAAGTCAGAGTCTGAAAGCAAAGCACCAGGGGGAGACCCTTTCTCCCCCTCCAATCTCTTTCTGTCTATCTGTGTTCGTGTGTTGTGTGTTTATGTGTCTCTGTCTGTATTTCCCTACTAGCTTTTAAAAAGTAACATACCATGAGATCTAATAAATTCTGCCAACAACCTGAGGGGCCTAGTAGTGATATCCTTCCCTAGATGTGCCTTCAAATGAGAACACAGCTTGCCTGACATCTTATGTGCAGACCTGCTGAGAGCCTGAGCACAGGACTCTCATGGAAACTGAGTAAAAACTGTGTGCTGTTTTAAGCTCCTGAGTTTGTGATAGTTTCTCGAATAGCAATAGAATGGTATTTATATTGCATGAAAATAAAACAACATGGACAATATCACAAGTCAATAAATATTTAGTAATGGTTTCCCAGTTGGTGCTCTTAGCAAAGAGCCTGCCTGCCTGACAATACAGGAGACGTAAGAGATGCCGGTTCGATCCCTGGGTCGGGAAGACCCCTTGGAGGAGGGCATGGCAACTCACTCCAGTATTCTTGCCTGGAGAATCCCATGGGCAGTGGAGACCAGTGAGCTATAGTCCATGGGGTGGTAAAGAGTCAGACATGACTGAAGCGACTTAGCACAAAAGTATAGCACACAGTGGACAGCTGATTAAAGAAACCATTCATTCCATTAGAGGATCACACACATGAAAGGACACCCAAGTCCATGATTTCAGAGTAAAACCTGGATAATTCTTCTGTCCACCTGGTGAAGCTACTTGACTGTTTCAAATGTGCAGTTTGTAAGATCATTTTACATATCAGTATTAGTACGACTATAGGTCCATATTAATACTCAAAATGACAAAAGGCAGGTGTTATCCTTTGCTTACATGCAACTTTATTTCATTTGCATTGTTATCTTCAATAAGCACCTCTCTATGCTGTTTATGTCGGGTGTATATGTTGATACAATGTAATAAAATAAAATTATTTTAATGCACATCAGAAATTGTGAGAAGAAAAGTTGAAAAAGTTGAAGGATTGCATATTATTATGTCTCTACCACCATCACCAGCCCTCCCCCATAGTTCTAAAAGTCATATCACTGATCAGATTTCCTGGGAAGCAGATGCATGAGACAAAATATGGATGCAGGAAGATTCCTGTAGAGTGCTCTTGGGATAAAACACTTTTGGAGAAAGAGAGGAATCAGGATGGATGGAGTGGAAGAGGGTTGCCATGTAATGTCAACAGAAACCTCAATTGCTCCCATGGTAAGCTCTAAAGCTGAGGTGATACTTTACAGATGTCCTCATCTGAGACCAAGGATTTGAGCCCTGTGTCCCCTAGAGAGATCATTAATCGGATGCTAGCTATGCAGGGAAGACAGTTAGCTGAGAGCTGGCATCTTGTTTTAGCTGAAAGAGTAGTTTCTTCCTTCCTAAAGGGTTGGAAGGAGCATAATCACATTCATATCATTTAATATTTGATCATCCTTTTAATTAAGCTGGGAATGGTGAGTAGAAAGTAAATAAGTGTCATTCTGTTTTCTAAATAAGGACAAAACAGCTATTTTTCTTCTTTTCCCTTGTTTTTCCCATCGATAAAATGAGAGTAATAGGAGATATGCCCCTGATTGACTTCATGGGCATGTCCTTTGGATTTAAAAAAACAAAGAAAGCAAAATGCCAGCAAACCAAAAACCAAACAAACAAACAAAGAAACCTCTTTTAATGGTCTCTGAAGAAGACAATAAATCTGAATTATGCTGAAGTTAACAATCATACATTGGTATTAAAAGGACATATTTTAAAATGGCAGACTTCTCAGAAACCAATTTTCAACTGGAAATTAACTCCTTTGTGAGTCTAATTTCAGGATTCTAACTAAATTGGGGACAGTCCTGTGTTTTTGAATACACTTACTGATCTCTGGACGCGGAGTGAAAGAAAATGCAGTGGCAGCCAGGAAACGTCTAATGTGGCAGTTGCAGTGCAAGTGATTAGGAGCCTTGTCTTTCACCTTGAGCCTTACACTTCTGCCCTGTGAGGTTTAACACCTCACCTTCAGACTCAGTTAAGTCCCAAGTGCCTGTGAATTGACATCACAAACACATCTCCATATTTAACAAGGGAGAAAATAAGGAGGAACATGGGGAGGGGGGTGGGAAATGCCAAAAGCAACTTTTGAATTCAGGTAGAAGAATGAGGAAAATCTTAATGAAATCCTTTTAGGAGGTCATTAAGGAAAGAAACCAAACAAAACACAACTCTCCTATAACTGAGACTCAGGCCGCCAGGGGAAAGCTCAGTTGTGTCCAGATACAGTACTATCATCCTTTACCTTAATGAACTCTGTACTGACAAGTCTTTTATGACAAATTTTGTGCTCTCAGCAACTTCAGATCTGTGTGAGATTTGGAGCTCCGTTTAAAGCTGTATCTGGCCCTGTCATGCTTGTGTGACAAGTTTTCGCAGTCCTCATCTGGGTCACTAAATGGAGATCCCCTGATACAGAAAGCTGACAGCGCATCCATCTTGCTTTGCATGAAGGCGCCTCTGTCAGGCAAACTACATAACAATGTGAGTTTTATATGCTCTCCAGGAATGCAGCCATTAATTGGCTTCCAATAGCCAGAACAGAAGCAACTGGCAAGCGTCAGTTTAGAAACGCGTTGTTCCCCTAACCTGGAAAAAATAAAAATAAAAGCCAGAGTTCACTCCAACCCTATACGATTCAATACTTCAAAATTCTGTACACTTGTTTAGTAAGGAAAGATTGTTTTCTCTAGTTTGAAATAAGGAAAAAAAAAAAGGAAATAAAATAAATTATTTAAGAGTGGGTGGTAAAAATAGTTCAGGTGTAGTTAATCAAATTTTATTAACATTTTACTTCCATTGCTTAAAGGGGGAAAACAATTATTGCCAGCATTCACCAATCTATGTCTGACGCACGATACAGCATGCTCGGGGCTGGTGCATGGGGATCACCCACAGAGATGTTATGGGGAGGGAGGTGGGAGGGGGTTTCATGTTTGGGAACACATGTAAGAATTAAAGATTTTAAAATTTAATTAAAAAAAAAAAAGGAAAAAAAAATAAAAAAAAATAAAATGGAAAATATTTCATTTTAGAATTGTAACAGTCTTTGTGCAATGATGTGTCTTTTTTTTCCTCTAACTTTTCTAGCTTTGCTTTATTTGCAACATGGGTTATTCAATTTTCTCTAAAGCAATGTTTAAAAAACAAAATGAAACCAAGCCCTACAACCTCAACTTTTTTCTCACAGACCTGAAACATCTCACAGTAAGTGTAAAAGTTGAATCTCTAGGATTCCTTAAAACATTCTACATTTTTAATAAAAGTTATATTGCTCTAAGTAATTCCTAAATGGTATATTAACCAAATTAAAGGTGACATTGTCATCTATACAACAAAATGACTCATGCACATAATTTTTTTAAAAATTCATCATGAAGATCTTAAAGTCTCATGTATTACTTCATCTTTATGGTACATAAGAGAAGTCAGAGAAAGCTGCCTAGACCCTAATGGAACCTGGAAATAATAAACAGTACAAACCAGGTCTGTTCAACCACAGATGCGTATCAAAGATGAGCTTAAAATGGATTGTAAATTTACTGGGCTCAAATAGCAATAAAAAGAACAATAATTGAAAAAGATATAATGAAAAGCTGCATTTTATTATTACAAAAAAAAAAAAAAGGAACCACTGTATCAAAAAGGACAGGGTTGCAATGTCTAAGACTCGGAAATGCCTTTTAGGAATAATGTCTTGGCCCCTAAGATTTTCTCCAACATATATTTTGTTATAATTCTTCCTGACCTCTTGCCCATTGAGCTGCTGGTATCTGCAGAGGAAATTTCATGGAAAGTATCCCCCTGAAAGGAAGGAACAACTTACTTTTGCCCTTCACGGATATAAACTATATTGAAAACAATTTTATGTTGCTCATCCCCAGGGATCGAACCCAGGTCTCCCGCATTGGAGGCAGACGTTTAACCTCTGAGCCACCAGGGAAGCCCCCATCAGCATTTAATACACCAAAATAAAACCCCACCTTTTACCTGCCTCTTAAAAGCAACAAAATTGAATTTCTTAACATGGCTTCTGATATCTATTTTGTTTAGATTAAATGTAGGTTAAAGTATAATCTTTCTGTAATCTGATCACAGGTTGAAACAAATAGGATAGCTAGGGGCAGGACATGAAATAGAAGATTCCAAATTGTTCTAAGTGTGTTCATAATCTAGATGCTAAAACAGAGTCCCCAGTGGCTACTGGTGCCAGCCTTGCATCTTCAAAACATAGTGTCTCTGAGTGAACTCCTTTTGAACTCCACTTGTCAAAGTAATGGCAAAATAACAATATCACGTAAACAAAACAAGAAGCTGTATTGCTTCTATTGTTAGCATTATTAAAAATTAATAATGGCTGATTTAGATCAAATATTTAATGTGACAATTCCATCCTTTGCAATGATTTCCCTCTAACACAGAGAGTTGTTTTCAAAATATTCCTCAAGCAGTCATGTTTTTCTTTTGATAAAC